>NW_016908980.1:6484-14012 GCF_001483705.2 Eufriesea mexicana | reverse complement strand
TTCTTTCCCTAAGTTAAATCAGTTTACGAGTTTTCAGTTTGTGTTATCGTGTTCTTGTTCTTTCGTGAATTTTCGGTGTCTCGAGACCAGTTTCACCATCCTACAATATTCATTACAGTTCTTTCTTAATACCAGTCGATACCAATTTTATTCTTAAACCAGGTGTATGTGTTCGGTGATTGCAAAAAGGAACATTCTGGGACCAGTCATTTTGACTGGCTTGGTAGTTCTAGTGTTAATATTACCCTAAGACTGCACTATATTCGTCCCTCACGCGCTGTATACGTCCCTACACACCTTACACACACGATCGCACACTCTCATGCCCAGAAAAACGACCACTTCTAGTTCAAAGCTAAGAAATTAGCACGCGGTCCCAAACCTCTCACTTAGCACGTCGTCCACTGGCGCCAGGTAGTTCTAGTATTAATACTACCCTAAGACTGCACTGTATTCGTCCCTCACGCGCTGTATACGTCCCTACACACCTTACACACACGATCGCACACTCTCATGCCCAGAAAAACGACCACTTCTAGCTCAAAGCTAAGAAATTAGCACGCGGTCCCAAACCTCTCACTTAGCACGTCGTCTACTGGCGCCAGGTAGTTTTAGTGTTAATATTACCCTAAGACTGCACTGTATTCGTCCCTCACGCGCTGTATACGTCCCTACACACCTTACACACACGATCGCACACTCTCATGCCCAGGAAAATGACCACTTCCGGCTCAAAGCTAAGAAATTAGCACGCGGTCCCAAACCTCTCACTTAGCGCGTCGTCCACTGGCGCCAGGCATTCTTCACGCGTGTACACGCGCGGTTGTCATCCTACAGGGGTGTAGCGCACTCTAATCGCCATAGATCGTTCCTCCCGGCCACGCGTTCACGTTTCACTTCCGCGGAACTTTGCCGTAACAAGATCGATACCTGGACAAAAGCACGAGCTCCGGGCCAGGCGAGCATTATACGATCCATTAGGCGAATCAAAAGACGCCGGTGGAAGAAAAAGGACACGCGGCTGGCTTTCCATTCGACTCCTTCGTTCTTCCGCCGTCAACTTATCCCGCCGGATAAAAGTTGCAAGCCGCAAGAAGCGTTCCGCTGAAAGACGACGCGTGTACAGAGTTTACTCGGGAAAATACACGGAGGATCCTGAGCGATTGTGTTCGCGAGCAGGGCGGATACGAAAAACGCGTAGCGTAGATTGGCCCAACAATGGGAATACGCTTGGGTCTGTAGCGGGGTTGCGTAAAATATGGAAGGAAAATGCGAGGGAGAATTTAGAGAGAATAGTTTGTAAATTATTCCTCAAGAATGCGTCAATTATGCATTAACATAGGAGACCTTGGCGGTAAAAATCCAAGACCTAAATGACCGTTTTTACACTTCTCGTTAAAAATTCCACGCTCAACGTTGTTACCACGGTCCCCTAACTTTGCGATCTTTCTTCTAATATTGGTATAATTAATTTTTCTGCACCTCCTTCTGCAAATTCTGCTTCTTTCATTTTCTCATCCACCGATCACTTGACCTGTCACTATAGATTCAGTATTAAGACGGAATACCGCTGTAATTATAAATAAATTGAACGACATCTGAAAGGTTGGTAAGAAACTCTTAAAGATCCTACATATTTCCTATATTAAATTAAACGTATAGCCTCGTTGTTCGAAAACGTTTAAAGGAAAAATTGGCTGCAAGGGCTAGGATATTCCGCCGAGGTGGCCATATTTCACGATCCTCCTCCTTTCGTTCATTAAGCGTCGCTTTATTAAAATATCGTCACTCGTTAAAAGCTCGCGATAATTTCGCAAGGGAACCAAGAGGCCGGCTTAAGGGTGAAATGAAGCTGCGAGGGTGGCCGAGGGCGAAGAAAGAGAGAGAGAGAGAGATGGTAGGTTGAAAATCCAAAAAGAGGAGCGAGGTTTTCGTGGAGAAAATGCGGCAGCAACGAAACCGTGGCTTGTCTCGAAGCAAAATGAAGCTGGAGGACGCGAGAGGAACGGGTTGCAGTAACAATGGCAGGACCCGGAAGAAAAACCGGACGATTCGGTCGGGTCGTGATGTCGGTTTCGCGCGTAAGCCCACTTCCGGCGCATTTCGACCTGCCATTTTTCGAGTGGCGCGCTGATTGGATGGATGCGGGCCGTGCCACGTTTGCATCTTCTCGAACGTGGAATTTGTCGCGCGACGAAATTGCATGGCCGGCGACAAGCGAACGAGCGAAAGAAAGGAACGAATCGAGATTCAATCCATTATGCTCCATCCTCGCGTCTCCATTCGATCCTGGGCTTTTGTTTTTTGGCCCTTCGTTCGGATGACAGCGCGACTGGCAAGTTTTTGACCGCCCCTGGCGCCTCGAATCGGCATGACAGCGCGCAGACAGGGTCGAAGATATTTTATCGGGAGGAACCGACATTTCTCTTCCTTTTTATAGCTTTTTAATAAATATCCAGATGCATAAACTCGATTGGAATCTTGTTTCTTGACCCCCTGATTGGATGACAGCGCAATTGACGATTCTTTGGCCGATCCCTGGTGTTTGAAATAGGGAGAGTCAAATATTTTTCTTGTATTTATATTTTGTTTTCTTTTTTACTAATAGATATCGAGATTTCGTGGGTTTTATTGAACATGGGAGGTAGAGAGAACTGGAGACGAATTTCGTTCGCACGCGAGATTTCCAAGCTCCGAGGACCCGCTATGGCAACGTTGATGTACTTTTAAGTAGAGATAGAAGTACCCCTTTAAAGGATAGCATCAAGGACGAGAAGAACCAAGTACCTAGCCCACCCTAATCACCGTTTCATCGTAGCCAATCTAAAGCGCGGCGTATCTCCATAACAAACGCGTTCGATCACTAGGTACGCCTGTTCCAGCCATCTTAACTTCGAACCCCGTAAGCTGAACGCTAACCGCTAAAGATTTACCATCCGCCGTTTCGATAAGGGGATTCCAACTTTTCTAACTCCCGAACCCCTGGCCTAACATCCAATCGCCTGAAATATGGAGGCGAGCAGCGCCGTCTCCGAGTATTCCCGAATTATCTCGAAAGCTATCGTGGTAATGCGTAGGTATAGTCCTGAGACTGCGCATTTCCTTCGAATACCAATGCATACGTGTGTTATGAACAAGAGAAGGGGTTCACTGTTCATCTCTTAGGGTAGCATCTGATCGAGCTCGCAACTGCGTCAGTATCTTTCTAGCCAGTGTTGAGCGCAAAATGGCGTAGCCATCATCAAGGTAAGACCTTGCAGTTACTATTTTTGCGTGTTTCTATTCTATCGTTCCCGTTTCTTTTAATCCTCGTGTATATCCCAAATCTCTATTCGCTTTTATTTTTCCTGCAGCCAATCCTACAGTGTCTACCTGTCCCTCGTCAGACGCACCGTGCTTCGAACCGTGAGGCAAAACTCGAGACGAAGAGGCTAGAGAACGCGTCCCGATCCGCCTTAATCGCGACGGAGAAATTAGATTGGTCGCTGTCTGATTAATCACGGTGAACTTATCGACACCCCCATCCATCTTTAATGGCGACAACGACGCGGATGAAGGGAAAACGAAGTGGAACGCGACCGGAGCGATCCGTCTCCTATTCGAGGACTCGTTTCTTCGTCGATCCTATCGGCTGGATACATTTTTCGAGATAATTTCCCGTCAGAAGTCCCGTGGGAAGAACGTGCTCATCGGCCAGTCCGGAATAAGGTCGAGATAAGGCAAGGGCTGAATCCAAGGGCCAGGCCGGAGCTCGAGTCGACTCGCTAAGGCGAAGCTTTCTTAGCGAACGGAATGCCCTGCAAGCTCGCGCTTTATCCCACGCCACCTGACGAATATTTTATTAACCAATTAGAACGATTTACGAGCGGAAGGATTCCGGAACGATAAGATTTTGCCGAATTCCAGCTGGAAATTTAGTGCATTGCCCGGGCAAGCGGGTAATTCCGATAGAATTTTCTAATTTCATAATAAGGGTGAAATATTCGTCTTGCTCGAAGGCTGAATGGCATGCCGATAGTTATGCTCGCGAGTTTTAGGGCACGGAAAATACGTTCAAGTTTGACGGAATTTATATATAACGCGAAATAATTGGCTTACCTATAAGAGGGATATTAAAATATGTATTTTACCGTGACTACAACCCAGAGTTTAACCCTCTATGGACCGAATATATATTTTCCTTGACTACAAGAATTGTATGTAACATAAAATCAACAAATATCAAGCAACAAATTCAGCAGTTTTGACAATTTCATTATAACGAATTCATATTGAAAGTTTGAATTAACAACGGTTGTAATATTATGCCAAAATAATGTGCAATAGGTAGACAAGATAATTTTCCACGCCATCTTGTGGCGAAAAGGTCATAGGGGATTATAGAGGACCTAACCTATCATGATCGAATAAGCGGTAAATGAAAAGGAATAAGAATTTTTAAAAATGGAACCACAGGAAGTATTGTAAAAATAATTATAAATATATCGAATGAAAAATTGCGTTGAACGTTGAATGCAGTATTTTAATAAAATACCCTTACATTAGTTACTTGAAAGTTACACGGGCCCATAGAGGGTTAATATTATCGATTGCTTAATCGGTTTTGAAAAATGAGTGATGCGTTAGCGAATAAATAGCGAATAAAATAAGATACGAGAAGTATCAAGGATTAATTACCCAACGCTTGAATGAGACACGTCGAATCGATGATTTTACAAAATTGTATTTCTCCAAGGAACCAGCCCACTTCCGGTGTATCGTCTTCCCGGGTGCGAAAGAAGTTCAAGTAGCCCTGGATCAAGTTTGCTCGTGCCGGTCGAGAGACTAAGATAAACGCCGGTCTCGGAACTTTTAATGAGTGCGTAACAAAGTTATATAAAAGGAATAAAGAGCCGACAGGAAATCGCGAAGAGTTCGCGATTAAGACCTCGCTCTGTTTGCCTCAACTTTTATCTTCATCGGCGCAGAAATTACGCGCGTACACGGCGATGGCCTGGTTCGAACGCTCGGCCACCATTTTATGGGCACGTTCAGCTGGAATTGAGAAAAGAAGAGGCATTTTCTCGTCTCCGATACTGTGAGCCATTTAATTTTCCCTTATCAATATTCTTTCCTTTTTCTCTGATAGACGGAACGTGATGACCTATTGGTCGATGAAAGACACGCGTGGAGTGATTACAAGAACCAGCACGACTTATCTGTTTCTTTTGCTGTTGCTCAGTGCTAATGAGCTAATGTTCCTTGAACTTGCAATTTCAAATCATAGATGGCACTGATCGAATATTCCTTGAACTTCCAATTTAAAATCATAGATGACACTAATCGAATGTTCCTTGAGTTTCCAGTTCAAAATCATAGATGGAACTAATCGAATGTTCCTTGAATTTCCAGTTCAAAATCATAGATGGCACTAATCGAATGTTCCTTGAATTTCCAATCCAAAATCATAGATGACACTAATCGAATGTTCCTTGAATTTCCAGTTCAAAATCATACATGGCACTGATCGAATCACGATTGAATTTCTATCCTTTTCTATCTTATTGAAGGTATTAGAGCGGCATAAGGGCTTGCATTAAAAGCATATTTAGTTTACTTTTTGTACAACGGATTCATCTCACGTTTTCTCTCTCACTTAGGGAGCAGTCATTAAGGATGATACAAAATAAATTTTAAACACATTCTCTCAATCGGTTTCTCTCCCGCAATTTATTATACCTAATAAGTAAATATCAATGTAACTCAAAATTACTATTATAACATAATTTTTAATATCAATTTTTAGTAGGCAAACATAACATTAGAAAAGCTGATACACTGACAGAAACCAAAGAAATTGACATCATTTTCTAAGATTGCTGGGCCTACAAAATTCGAAGTGTTGGCACGAAATCCTCTGCCAATATTTAGATTTTATATTGGACAAACATAACATTAAAAAAGCCTTCGCGCTGACAGAAATCTGAGCCTATAAAATACGCAGCGTTGGTATGAAACCCTCTGCCAATTTTGCGAATTCCTATTAGGCAAACATACCATGAAAAGTGATGGCACAGACAAAAAGAAATTAAGGAAAATTTCAAAAAGTTCGAAGCCTATAAAATTCGCAGCGTCGGCATGAAATCCTTTGCCAATTTCTGCGATTTTGTATTAGGCAAACATAACATTAAAAGAGCTCTCACGCTGACAGAATTCCGGGCCTACAAAATTCGCTGCGTTGGCATGAAACCCACTGCCAATTTTGCGATTTTCTATTAGGCGAACATAACATGAAAAGAGGTCTATCGCCGAGACAATTCCAAGAAATTAAATCATTTCCAAGAATTCCTTGGACAATACTTTTACGGTCGACGTGGACAATATTTTGCAGTCAGCGTGGACAATACTTTTACGGCTGACGTGGACAATACTTTTGCGGTCGGCATGGACAATACCTTTGCAGCCGATGTGGACAATACTTTTGCCGCCACGAAGAAAAGCTTCTGGCCGATTTCGCGATTTTGTATCAGGAAAACATGATATTACAGGAGGTCGCTCGCCGAGACAGTTCTAAGAAATGACGTCATTTCTAAGAATTTTCGTGCAATACCTTTGTAGCCTTGCCGTAAAGTTTCTGGCCAATTTCGCGATTTTGTATCAGGAGAACATGACATTACAGGAGGTCGCTCGCCGAGACATTTCCAAGAAATGACGTCATTCCCAAGAATTCTCGGACAATACTTTTGCGGCTTTAGTGAGAATTTTTCGACCGATTTCACGACTTTGTACTAGGATAACATGACATTATAGGAGGTCGCTCGTCGTGCCACTTCCAAGAAATGACGTCATTTCCAAGAATTCTCGGACAATACTTTTGCAGTCTTGCCATAAAGTTTTCGGCCGATTTCACGACTTTGTACTAGGATAACATGATATGATAGAAGGTCGCTCGTTGACAGATTCGTAGAAGTGACGTCACTTTCCAAGAATTCTGTCGAGGCATATTCCGTAACCTTTGCGTGCATATACATACTACATATAGACTACTCATTGAGGGAGATTTTAATTATTTTACTTACCTTACTTACCTTATTTACCTTACTTACCTTACTCCACTTAGTTTATTCTTCTTCCTTCTTTCTTCACATATTACTTTAACAGATATTGCCCACTCTTAATTTTCAAAGTTCGAAGAGAACTTTGAAAATCTACAAGAGATAGGAAATATCTTTAACTTTGTGCGTAGCTCTTAGCTTGGTATCGTTTCCCAAGAAAACAATTTTTTGGGGAAACGATACCAATTACCAGGTCTCACCACGTGGAGGTGGCTACGCATCGAGACCCGACATGCGCCCTAGTGGCGCATCCTACTGGCGCTATCTGTATCAAAGGTACCCTAATCTAACTTGGAGCGAATTAAGTTAAAATGACTCTACTGACACTTTATTATATTTCGTGTCTTACAAAAGGGGTTTCGGTTCGGTATACTGAAACTCTACTGTCGCAACGCTAAGATATTTTCAAGTTCCCATAAAAATAGGGAATGAAA
>NW_016908980.1:0-3649 GCF_001483705.2 Eufriesea mexicana | reverse complement strand
GCTGGGCGGTTGCCGGCCAAGACAGACACTTCGCATCCCAGCCACACGGGGTAGAACTTAATCATCCCTGTGGTCTAACCGTAGATGGTACTAGTCCGTCAGCCAGCATGTGCCCGAGCCCAAGTCGCGTACGACTTAGGCAGCGGACCGCCCGGTCGAGGTCAGAAGACGCACTGATTCGAGGGGGTCCCCCTGGAACCCGATGCATGACGAGATTGACAGTGACTGGAAATGAGTGTCGGAGACGAGTCGCGAGGATGACTGATGAAGCATGTACTTATCGAGTACACGAGAGCACGTCGCGTAGGCTAGTCGGTACTAACGAACGATCGCGATTATCGCGAGAACAATTATGTTCTATTTGCTAAACGAGGGGGATAATAAAATGATAGAGAAATTATAAATTTCGCTGCAAGTTAGGTAGCTTACCTTTGTACGGATAGCGCGCACATGAGGCTTAGTCTAGGGATCTATCTTATGACTACTTAGAAGTAAACGCTCGCATCCCGTGTCGTCCATTGATGTATTCCAAATAAAGTCTCGAGGAAACTTGAGAATCTTGAAAATCCTAAAAGCTAAAACAGAAAATATTGTTAATATAAACCTGAAAGAAAACGGATTAGTACGAGGGAAGAAAACGAAGGAATAGAAACCATGAAGGTTAACCAAGTGGAAGGAGCATCCCACCGATGAGACAGAAACAAACCAACAACGAGACATAAACAACCCAACGATGAAACATTCGAATATTATACCAAATATTCGAATTTTCAAATAAAAATAAAAATCTGAAAAGAGAAAAATAATTAAATCCTGAAAAAAAAAATATAATTAGAACCTGAGGAAGAAAACCTAACCCAAACCCAAGAATGACACATGAACAACCCAATGATGAGATATAAACAAACCTAACCACGAGACATTCGAATATTGTACGAAATATTCGAATTCTCAAAGAAATATAAAAAGAAATCGAAAAAAAATCTGAAAAAAGAAAAATAATTAAAGCCTGAAAAGAAAAAAAAATTAGTCCTGAAAAGAAAAATTATTATTAAATGGGGTGGGGTGAGGCTGGGGTAGCTAGTCCCAACCTCACTTCGGACTCCCACCCCTCGCGCACTCGAAAAAATTTAGATGTTACACTCCCGAAGTCGAACCGACAAATGAATTAAGCACCGACGCGTCACCCCTTATATAGCCGTCGGTCGGCCGAAGATCAACGGCAATTTCCGAACTTTACCGATCCATTAATTATTCCTTTTCCGCTTTAATAACTGATAACTTATTAATTTTTTCACTTTTATTATAAATATCCGTTGCGAGCAATTTGTTATTAATAATCTATGTAATAATTTATCAACTTTTTGTTAATTATAGATATATTTTATCATATGTATGTTGCAATTTTAAGAATATAACCACTAATTTCTTAATTTTTACACTCTTATTATAAATACACGTTATACACAATTTCTTATCAACAATATTAATTTGTTATTAACAATCAGCTTAATAATTTATAAATTTTTTGCAAATTACAGGTATTTTCTGACAGAAATATGTTATAAGTTCAAGTAGTAGCCAATAATTTGTTTATTTATTTACTTTTATTATAAATTTATATTGTACATAATTTGTTAGTAACGATATTAATTTGTTATTAATAATCACTGTAATAATTTATAAACTTTCTGTAAATTATAGAAATATTTTAATACAAATATGTTTTAAGTTCAAGTAATAGTCAATGATTTTTTAATTTTTTCACTTTTATTATAAATTTACGTTGTGAAGATGTATGGCATTTCTAAACTTGCATTCCCTAAATTCCAATTCTCCAATGCCCTCGGCTCTCAGAACCTCATTTACTTTTGCTACTCATACAGTCATTACTTTTTCTCATCTTCAATACGTTCAAGCCATTGTGTGTTATATACCATTGAGGAAAAGTCAACAATCCATGTTTTTGCTTCTGTTTCGACACATTCTCCAAGGTTTCCTCCTCTTCAATGACAGACTCCCATACAGTCATGTCCAGTTCGCACTCTTGTAGTAAGATACCTAAAATTTTCATCATCAATATATTGTCGTCTATGGTAGTATCTAGTACTTTTAATTAAAACCTTAGGTTTAGATTTCCTAACATGAGCTAAACATCAGTGTTCTTACCAAATGAACAGTTGTAAAACCCCATCAGCAGATAATATTTTTGCAGTTGATCATCTCACTCGACAACTAGATATCTCACTGAGCTTCTCCAGCATTCCATAGACAGTCTCGCAAGTGATTATATGCATTAGTAAATATTTTTCAATTGACATTATAATGAATTTCTTTACCTTGGCATCTTTTATTATCCATTGAACTTCTCCATTTTCTTTATATACTTCAGCTTCATCTTTCTGAAACTTAAAACATTAGTGCTGGTCATTGACTTGGACCACTGATATCAATATTTATTCAAATCAGGAACACAACATACCTTTTAATTTCACAGCGATCTCCATATATTTTGTTGTCATAAGAGAACATCACCTATAGTAATTTCACTCTCCTTTTATCTGTGAAACGCATTGCCCTTTCTCAGTCTTTATTTCACCACCGAATATTTCTGTCCTGTATATCATATGGCTAGTTGACCTAGAATGCAATAGACACATTACATATTTGTATTACTGCTCAATTTTTTCTCACTATAAAAAGTATCTAATGACTTTACACTGGTGATATACCACAAGTTCAATACTTTTCTCCAGTTGCATGTACATGTTTATTTCAACAGAGTATTGACTTTCCACATCAAGGCACTGCTATCAGTCAAAAAAGAAAGAGAAATAATGGCTTATATCTGGCACTATTCATTTACAACTTTAGGTTAGGTTAACACAAAGCCTTACATTAAATTACACGATGCAGGTACACCGCCATAAACACAATGCTTCTTGCGTTTCCATGCAATCTTCTTCATATTGTCCACGCACTATTCCGACTATGAACACTCAATTCTTGTGATCATTTAAGGAACTATTCTAATTTCATAATAAAATTTCGAAAATATAAGCGACAACAGACAACTGCATAACACGATCCGCCACCTTACACTTTCGGCACTGTATATCGGCACCGAAAACTCGAAATCCAAAAAAAACCGGCAAAATCGTTAGAGAATAGTTCACCCTACAAAACTACATGGAAAAAACCAGGCTAGGAAGTGTATTTCCGAAAATCGAAATCAAAAAAAGTCTATTACGCAGTACGGCCAGTCACGCGCCCGCACTTTCGGCAGTATTTTACGGCACTGAAAACGCGAAACGCGAAAAAAATCATCAATTTCGTTAGAGAACAGTTCACTCTACTGGGATAGGTGAAAAATATCCGGCCCCGACGCGAAATTTCGAAGATCGAAATCCAAAAAGTCTATTACGCAATACGACCTGTCACGCGCCCGCACTTTCGGCACTATTTTACGGCACTGAACACGCGAAACGCGAAAAAAATCACCAAACTCGTTAGAGAACAGTTCACTCTACTGGGATAGGTGAAAAATATCCGGCCCTGACGCGAAATTTCGAAGATCGAAATCCAAAAAGTCTATTACGCAGTACGACCTGTCACGCGCCCGCACTTTCGGCACTATTTTACGGCACTG
>NW_016908979.1:0-1703 GCF_001483705.2 Eufriesea mexicana | reverse complement strand
AATGGTTATAACACGCCAATAGGATATTTCCTCCTTATTTATGCAAGAAGGTTGGCTTACCACGATAATAATCGAAAATGTCAATAAAAGTGAATTTTCCAGCCAGGTTCTATAGCATTGAAGTGGATATAGCACGCCAATAGGATATATCTTCCTTATTTATGCAAGAAAGTTAGCTCACCACGATAATAATCGACAATGTCAATAAAATTGAATTTTCGAGCCAGATTCTATAGGATTGCAGTGACTATAGTACGCCAGTAGAACCATTCCTCCTTCTATATGCTAGAAAGTTAGGTCGCCGCGATAGTAGTCGATAATGTCAATAAAATTGTATTTTCCGGCCATGCTCTATAGCATTACCATGGCTATAGCACGCCAATAGTATATTTCACCCTTATTTATACAAGAAAGTAAGTTCACCAAGATATCAGTTGAAAATATCAATAAAAATGAATTTTCCAACCTGATTCTATGGCATTGCTATGGCTGTTGCACGACAGTAGGATCTTTCTTCATTATTTATGCAAAAAACCACGGCCACCACGATGTTAGTCGAAAACGTCAATATAATTTAGTTTTCCTGCCAGACTCTATACCTTTGCTATGGATATAGCACGCCAATAGAATACTTCGTCCATATTTATACAAGAAAGTTAGGTGACATCGATGTTATTAGAAAACATCAATAAAATTGAATTTTCCAGTCAGATTCTATTGCATCGGATTGACTATAGCGTGCCAGTAGAATCTTTCCTCCTTATATATGCAAAAGTAAGGTCACCACGACATTAGACGAAAATGTCAATAAAATTGAATTTTCCAGCCAGACTCTATAGCATCGCAATGACTATAGCACGCCAAAAGTATCTTTTCTCATTATTTAGGCGGGAAAGGTAGCTTACCACGATATCAGTCGAAAATGATCATAAAATCGAGTTTTCCAGGCAGATTCTATACGATTGCAATGGCTATAGGACGCAAATAGGATATTTCTTCCTTATTTATGCAAGAAAGTTAGCTGACAACGATATTAGCCGAAATTGTCAATAAAACTGCATTTTCCGGACAGGTTCTATAGCACTGCAACGGCTATAGCACGCCAATAGGATATTTCTTCCTTATTTATGCAAGAAAACTCGTTCACCACGATGTTAGTCGAATATGTCAATAAAAATGAATTTTCCGACCAGATTCTATAGCAGTGCAAAGGCTATATTACGCCAATAGTATCTTTCCTCCTTATATATCCCGGAAAGTTAGCTCACCGCGATATTAGTCCGAATTGTCAATAAAATTGAATTTTCCTACCAGATTCTATAGCATCGCAATGACTATAGCGCGACAGTAGAATCTTTCCTCCTTACATATCCAAGAAAGTTAGGTCACCACGATCGTAGCCGATAATGTGAATAAATTTGAATTTTCCAGGCAGATTCTATAGCATTACCATGGCTATAGCAAGCCATTAGTATATTTCACCCTTATTTATGCAAGAAACATTTCACCAAGATATCAGCCGAAAATGTCAATAAAAATGAATTATCCAACCAGATTCTATAGCATTGAAATGGCTATAGCACGCCAATAGGATATTTCTTCCTTATTCATGCAAGAATGTTAGCTCACCACGATGTTCATCGAAAATGTCAATAAAATTGAATTTTCCAGCCAGATTTTATAGCATTGCAGTGACTATGGTA
>NW_016908978.1:53021-53380 GCF_001483705.2 Eufriesea mexicana | reverse complement strand
CAATAGTGGACTCGGCTGGTTAGGTTCAGTTAGTCTACCTTTCGTTAGGCTGTGTTAGTTCAGGTTAGGTAAGGTATCCTTCACTTTTGTGCTCTAAGTTGCTATTGGTTGGCTTCCTGCGCTCTACTGTTCTCTAGAATATTCTGCTTGCCTATGGGGAGACCAATAGCAGTTGTCCCGTCACGTGAGTTTGAGTTAGGCTACGCTGGGTTAGGTTACGTTTATTTGGTTTATGTCCGGATAGCTTTGACTTTCGAGGTGTACACTGCTACTCGGAGGATTTCTGCCGTCTACTGTGCTCTGCTGTGTCCTGCTTTGCTCTGGGTGGTCCAGAAATAGTGGCTGCATCACGTTATGTT
>NW_016908978.1:37319-52283 GCF_001483705.2 Eufriesea mexicana | reverse complement strand
GGGGGGGGGGGCAGCTTTGATATTTGCGCTATGCACTGCTATTCGCCGAATCTTTGCACTCTACTATGCTCTAATATGTTCTGCTTGGCACCGGTGTGGCCAAAGATGTTGGTCTCGAATCGTTAAGTTTTTTTACTCTACGTTTGGTTAGGTTTGGTTATGTCACGTTACGTTGTGGTATATCTGATTTTCGTGCTAAGCGCTGCTATATGGTGGCCCTCTGCGCTCCGCTGTTCCCTAGTATATACTGCTTGGCTCCGGTGGTTCCAGCACTGGTGATCTCAGCACGTTGGGTTAGGTTAGGTTACGCTTGATTATATCACGTTTGGATAGGTGAGGACAGGATAGGTTTGACTTAAGTGCTATACACTGCTATTCGGTTGATTTCTGCTCTCTACGATGCTCTACCATACTCTGCCCGACACCGAGGCGGCCATCAATAGTGGTCGCGTGACGTTAGGTTGAGTTAGGCTTCGTTTGGTTACGTCACGTTTCTTTGCGTTATGTTAGGATAGCCTTGACTTTCGCGGTGTACACTGTTATACTGTGGACTTCTGCTCTCTACTGTGCTCTACTGTATTCTGCTTGGCACTGCGGCTTCCAGCGGTTGGTGTCGCGGCTCGTTATATTGAGTGTGGTTTGGTTTGGATTGTTTACATTCGTTTGAGTTAGTTTGGGGTAGCTGTGACTCTTCTGCTATACGTTGCGAGTCTATGGATCCCTGCTCTCTACTCTCACCTAAAACGTTCTGCTTGGCTCTGGGAGGCAAGCATTTATGGTCACGTTACGTTCGGTTGTGTTACGTTACGTTCGCTTTCGATACAATTTGTTAGATTAGGAGGTTCTAGCTATGACTTTTGCGCTATACACAGCTGCTCGTCGGATATTTTCTATCTACTACGCTCTGATGAGGTCAGCTTGGATTGGGGAGGGCCAGCTATAGTGGTACCGGCACTTTACGGTGAGTTAGGTTACGTACGGCTAAGTCGGGTTAGGATAAGTTTGGAAAATGTAGCATTCGTTTTTGCGATGTACATTGCTATTCGTTGCATTTCGAAGCTCTACTGTGGTCTAGTATGTTCTGCTTTGCACTGAGGAGGGCAGTAATAGCGGTCTCGTCTCGTAAGCCTGAGATAGGCTATGTCGGAATATGTCGTGTTAGTTTGGGTTAGGTTTGTGTAGCTATGACTTTTCTGATATACACCGCGATCATATGGATTTCTGCGTTCTACTCTCCACTAACGTGTTCTGCCTGGCTTTGGACAGACGAGCAATAGTTGTCGCGCCTCGTTAGATTGTGTTAGGCTACGTTTGGTTACGTTACGATTGGCTTGGTTTCGAGAGGATAGCTTTGACTTCCGTGCTATAGTCCTATGATTGTTGGATTTCTGCGCCCTAGGGCGCTCTAATATTTTCTCCTTGGGGATGGCCAGCAATGGTGTCCTCGGCACGTTATGTTGAGTCAGGTTACGTTCGGTTATGTTGGGTTAGGCTAAGTTTGGATATGATAGCTTCAACTTTTGTGCCGTGCACTGCATTTCGGTGAACTTCTTCGCCCTACTGTGCTCTAGTATGCCTTGCTTGGCTCTTGGGAGTGCAGCAGTAAGGGTCTCGGCTGGTTAGGGTGAGTTAGGTTATGTTTGTTTATATTATGATGGTTTGGGTTAGGTTTGGGTAGCTTTGACTTTCCCCATATACACTGCAACTATATGGGTTTCTGCGTTGTACCCTCCACTAACGTTTTCTGCTTGGATCTGTCGAGGCCAGCTATACTAGTCGCGGCACGATCGGTTGTGTTAGGCTACGTTTTGTTATATTACGATTGGAAAGGTTTGGATGGTGTAGCTTTCACTTTGGAGCTGTAGTCTGCCAATTGGCACATTCCTGCGCCCTACAGTGCGCTAGTATTCTCGGCTTGGCTCTGGGAAAGCCCGCGGTATTGGTCTCGGCGCGTTATGTTGAGTTATGTTACGTTCGGATGGGTTGGGTTAGGTTAAATATGCTTAGGCTAGCTGTAGCTTTTGTCCTTTACACTGCTATTTGGTAGATCTCTGTGCTCTACTGTACTCTGGTATGCCATGCTTGTTTCTGGGTGGGCTGCAATAGCGGTCACGGCGCGTTAGGTTGAGTTGGGATGTGTTTGTCTATGTTCTGTTTGCTGGGTGAAGCTCAGGTAGCTTCGGCTTTTCTGATATACATAGCGATTCTATGGATTTCTGCGTTCTACTCTCGATTAACGCGCTCTCCTTGTCTCTGGAGAGGCCAGCAGCTTTAATCGGGGCACGTTATTGTGAGCTAGGTTACGTTTGGATAGGATAGGAGAGGGTAGCATTGACTTTCGTGCTATAGTCTGCTAATAGGCGGATGCTTGCGCCCTAGAGTCCTCTAATATTCTCAGCTAGTCTCTGGAAAGGCCAGCGATAGTGGTCTCGGCCCGTTAGGTTAAGTTAGGTTGGTTTAGTTTAGGTTAGGTTAGGTTAGGTTAGATCAGATTTGTTTCGGTTAGTTTAGGATATCTTTGACTTTTGCGCCGTACACATAAATGCGGTGGAATTCTGCGCTCTACTGTACTCTATTATGTTCCGCTTGGCTCTGGGGAGGCTAGCAATAGTGGTCTCGGCGTGTTAGATTGTGTTAGGCTACGTTTGGTTTGGTTATGTTAGCCTGGGCTAAGTTTGAATAGCTGTGACTTCCGTGGTGCATGCTGATATTCAGCGGATTTCTACGCTCTAGTGTGCTCTAGTATAATCTGCTCGACACTGTGGAGGCCAGTAGTCGTGGTCGTGGCGCGTTACGTTCAGCTATGTTGTTGTTGGATATGTTGGGATAAGGTAACTTCGACTATTGTACTATGCATTGCGATTCTATGGATTTCTGTGCTCCACTCTCCCCTAATACGTTCCTCTTAGCTCTGGGGAGGGCCGAAATTGTGGTCTCGGCGAATTAGGATTAGCTAGGTTACGTTCGGTTACGTTAAGTTTGGTCAGGATAGGAGAGGATAGCTATGGCTTTTGTGTTTTACACTGCCATAGCGCTGATTTCTGCGCTCTATTGTGCTCTAACGTTTTCTGCTTCGCTCTTGGGAGGAGAGAAATGAAGGTCGCGGCACATTCGTTTTTGTCCATTACGCCTTGTTTGGTTACGGTAGGATAAGCTTGATTAGGATGGCTTTAACGTTTGTGCTATACACTGCTACTCGGTGGCTTTCTACGCTCTACTGTGCTCTGGTGTATTCTGCATGGCTCTGGGGACGCTGGCAATGGTGGTCTCGGCACGTTAGGTTGAGACATGTCACGTTCGGTTATTTCACGTTTGATTAGGATAGGATGGGGTATCTTCACTTTTGTTCTATACACTGCCCATCGGTGTATTCCTACCCTCTACATTGCTCCACTATACTCTGCTGAGCTACAGGCCGGCCAGATATAGTGGCCGCGGCTGGATAGATTGAGCATTTTTCAGTTCGCTTAGGCTAGGTTTGGCATAGTTTGGTTGGGATACCTCTGACCTTTTGCTATACACGGCCACTGGCTTGATGTCAGCGTCCAACATTGCAATGCTGTGCTCTGCTTGGCTCTATTGAGGCCAGCAATAGTGGTCGTCGCACCACAG
The DNA here is from genome assembly GCF_001483705.2 of Eufriesea mexicana. NCBI lineage: Eukaryota > Metazoa > Arthropoda > Insecta > Hymenoptera > Apidae > Eufriesea > Eufriesea mexicana. Next base: position 48,671 of record NW_016908978.1, on the reverse strand, counting down.
GTTGTGCTGCGTTGCGTTTGGTCTTGTTACATTTGGCCAGGTTGGGAAGTGCAGCTTTGACTCTTGCGCTACACACTAATATTCGGCGGATTTCTGCTATCCTCAATGCTATACTGTTCCCTGCTCGACGTTGGGGAGGTCAGAAATGGCGGCCGTGGCACGATAGGATGTGTTAGGTTACGTTTGGTTGTGATAGGTTAAGTAAGGTTTGGTTGGGAAAGCATTGACTTCTGTGCGATGCACTGCTATTCTGTGCATTTCAGTTCTCTACATTGCCCTAACAAAGTCTGCTCGACACTGAGGGCGCCAGAGAGAGTGGTCTTGGCACGTTAGGTTGAGTTATGCTGCGTTCGGTTGGGTTACGCCTGGCTATGTTAGGATAGGGTGGCTTCGAATTCTGTGCTATACATTTCTATTCAGTGGATTTCTACGCTCTACTGTGATATAATAATCCCTGCTTTGATCCGGGAATGATTGAAATAGTTGCCGCGGCGCGTTATGTAGTGTTATGTTACGTTTGGTTAGGTTAAGTTTGTTTGGGTGAGGATAGGATATCGTTGACGTTCGCGCTATACACTGCCATTCTATGGACGTCTGCGCTCCACTCCCCACTAATATGACCTGCTTGGAGGTGGCGCGTCCAGCAGTTGTGGGATAGGCACGTTAGGATGTGATTGGTTACGTTTGACTATGATAGGATATATCAGGTTAGTCTACGATATCTCTAACTCTTTTGCTATACACTGCTATTCGGGCGATTTCAGCGTTCTACATTGCTTTGATATACACTGCTTAGATCTAGTGATGCCAGCAATAGCTATCGTGTCACGTCAGTCTGAGTTACGTTACGTCCGCTTATGTTACGTTTGGTTAGGTTGGGATAGGACGATGTTGTCTTTTGAGCTATAAACTGCTATACGGTGGCATTCTGCGCTCTTTGTTGCTCCCCTACCCTCTGCTCGACTCTGGGGACACCAGCAATATTGGTCATGACACGTTACCTTGTGTTAGGTTGCGTTTGATTGGGTAAGGTTACGTAGTGTTAGGTTAGGATAGCTTCGGCTTTATGTGAGCGAGGATCACCACCCCCGGAGATGTCGGCATCCCAGGCCGTGCCTTACACTGTCTTTGGAGGCGTGTGGCGGCCGGGAGCGGCGGCTGTTCGACAGCTGCGTCAGTACCGGCCGCTTCCCGGTATATTGGTTTAGAGCCAGATTGGTGCAGATGCGCGAACCGGGGAAGCCGCCGGACGCTCTCCAAAGGCATACTGGCCGATATGCCTGATCGACGAGGCGGTCAAGTTCTTCGAGCTCGTTCTAGCTGCCCGTCTCCGAGGGCATCTAGCGGACGCTGGTCCCAATCTCAGCGTCGGACATTTCGGATTCCGGCAGGGTCGGCCGACGATGGACGGGCTTAAGCGCGTTCGGAACATGTCAGTGGCTGTCGTTGACCGCGGCGGTGTGGTGCTCACGGTCGGCGTGGATATCGCTAAGCCTTCAGCACGCCGTCCGGTATGCCCTGTTGTACCACAGGGTTCCCCTACTCAAGGCGTCGGTGATCGACGACAGTTTGGCGGAGCGCTCGATCGCGTATCCTGGACGGTACACGACCGTCGCGCGGGCTACGAACTGCGGTGTTCCATAGGGATCGGTACTCGGGGCGATCTACAGGAACCTCGCGTGCGACGCCGTGTTGCGGACTCCCCTCCACCCCGGCCTGAGCCTGACGTGTTAGGCGGACGAAACTGTAGTGATTGCCGCCGGGTCGTGTTGGGAGGATTCGTGGTGCGGGACCGGATGGAATATCTCAGTCTCTACCTGGATGACCTCTGGATGATCGACGAGCAACTCCTCGCGCTGGAACCACGCCTGCAAGGGATGGCGGGGGCGTTGTGTCGCCTGCTCCACATCCTGGATGTCCAGACGGGACGGTGCGCCGCCTCTAGACGGGAGTCGTTCGCTCGGTGGCCATTTACGGGGCTCCGATCTGGGCGAACGGCCTGGTCGCTGGTCCGCGCAGTCGGGCGTTTTTCGGGTGAGCCGCTCGCAGAATGGCGGACATGTTCGTGCGGGGTTATTGTACAATTTCCCACGATGCGGCGATGGTCCTGGCGGGTGTTCCGCCGTCCGAACTGCCAGAAACGGGGCAGGCCCGCATCTACGGGGTCCACCACCTGGGCGACGACTGTGCTCCTGAAGAAGGGGCCGCTTTTTGAGACGAAATGTCCGACTGTCCGTGATGACAGCTCGGCGAACTCGGCTGATGAAGCAGAGCAGCCGGAGACACCGGCTGATCGGGGTTGTGCTCCCAGTGCTGGATGCATGGACGCACAGCTTCAGCCAGCATACTTTCCGTCTGACACATGTGCTAACCGGGAACGGGTGCTTTGGGGGTGCCTTTGCCGTGTCGGGCGGGAAAGCGAGACGCGGCGTCACACTCCGGGGACGGGCGGTACACGGCGCAGCGCATGCTGGAGGGATGTCTGGCGTGGGCTAGAGCGCGCCGGGTTCTTTGTCGCGTGGTTGGTCGGGACCTTTCCCTCTCCGTCGTCGTTGCGCAAATGACGGAGGACTAATTTGCAGAGCGTGAGGTGGACTCCATCTGCGATGCGGTTATGTTACTGAAGGAGGCCGTTGAGAGAGCCCGCCAGCTTTGCGCGTGCTCCTCGCGAGTAGGGCGGTGGAGGCTGCGGGCGCGGCTCCTTTTGTCTCCGCGCGCACAGCCGGTTGGATTACCGCGTTGGCCCACCACCTTCCCGAGCGATGCTGCATCTACGTCCGTGGCGACCGCCTCACACTCCCGTTGTAATCCAGGTGATATGACAAAGGGCGGACGGGTGTGGGCCCGTCTGTTCCTGAGATCGTGGTCCGGGCGCGCAGCGCCACGTGGCGCCGCGCGGTGGTCGCGTGGATGCCGCAGGGTATGCGTGTGACGCGGTGCGGTGGTATACGCGGTGTTTGTGCCTGTAAACAACCTGTCTCGCGCGCATGGATACGGATGGATCGGTTGCGATATCCCGTCGCGCCGGGAGGGAGCTACTGTTCCGTCGCGGGGGCGTCCTGGCAGTCCCGAAGCCGTGAAACCCAGGGAGCTGCGAAATGTGAAGGGCTGGCCATCGTGGCGGCTTCAGTGGCTATAAGCCCAAAGATACCACGCCCCCTCGCCCAGGTGGCCGGTTATATGTGGAAGATTTCCCCCACATGAAAAAAAGGATGGCTTCGACCTTTTTGCTGCACGCTCACTAATGGTTGTCTCGGAAAGTTAGGCTCAGGTAAGGTACGTTTGGTTAGGTTAAGTTACCTTTGGTTAGGTTTGGAAGACTTCGACCTTTCTGCTATACCCTGCGATTCCATGGATTTCTGCCCTCTACTGTCCTCTATTATGTTCTGCTTGGCACTGTGGAGGCCGGCAGTACTGGTCGCGTCACGTTAGGTTTAGTTAGTATACGTCTGGATATGTTAAGATATATTGGATTAGGTTATGGTAGCTATGACATATGAGGTCAACACTGATATACCATGGTCTACTGTGCTCTACTAAGCCCTATCGTATCCTGCTTCCCTCTGGAGCAGCCAGCATTAGTAGTCGTGGCACGATAGGTTGTGCTTTGCTGCGCTTGTTAATGTTACGTTTGGATACGCTAGGATAGGATAGCTTCGAGTTTTGTGCTATACACTGCTATTCGGTGGACGTCTATGCTATACGTTGCTCTACTGCAATCTGCACGACTCTGCGGATGCCAGTAACACTGTTTTCGGCACGTTAGCTTCAGTTGAGCTGCGTTTGGTTACGTTGTGTTAGTTTGGGCTTGGTTTGGACAGCTCTGGGGAGGCCTGCAGTTGTGGTCTCGGCACGCAATGCTGAGTTATGTTACTCGTGGCATGGCTAGGTTCGGACAGATTCGGTTAGTGCAGCTGTGACTCCATCGTAATACACTGCTGTTGGGTTGACACCTGTGCACTGCAATGCTCTACTAGCATCTGCTTGCCTCTGGGGAGGCCAGAAATAGCGGTCGTGGCGTGTTTTTGTAGGACATGATACGCTTTGTTAGGCTGCTCGAGGCTAAGTTTGGTTAGGATGGCTTTGACCATAGTGCTATACACTGCTATGCGGTCGATACCTGCGCTCTGCATTGCTCTAATAACACCTGCTTGTCTCTGGGTAGCCAGCAATATCGGACGTGGCACGTTTGGTTTAGGTAGGTTACGATTGGCATGGTCAGGTTTGGTCATGATTGGTAAGGGTGTCTCCGACTTTTGTGATATACACTGGCATTCGGCGGGTTTCTGCGCTCTGCTCTGCTCTAGTATATTCTGCTTGGCTATGGGGACGCCAGAAGTATTTGCCTCGGCACGATAGTCTAAGTTATGTTGCGTTTGGTTATGCTACGTTTGGTAAGGTTCGGATATGGCACCTCAGACTTTTGTGCTATACATTGGTATTCTTTATGTTGCGTTTGGTTATGCTACGTTTGGTAAGGTTCGGATATGGCACCTCAGACTTTTGTGCCATACATTGGTATTCGGCTGACTTCCGCCCCCTACATTGCTCTACTACTCTCTGCTCGGCTCTCGTGAGACCAGCAGTAGCGGTCTCGGCACGTTAGATTTCGTCAGGTTATGCTTGGTTGGGTTAGGTTACGTTGTGATAAATTAGGATATCTTTGGCTTTTGTGATACACACTGATATTTGTTGGATTTCTGCGATCTACTGTGCTCTGGTATGTTCTGCTTGGCTATGGGGATGCGAGCAGTATTGGTCTCGGCACGTTAGTCTATGTAATGTTGCGTTTGGTTAGGTTACGATTGGTTAGGTTAGGTTAGGATAGCTTTGATTATTGTGCTAGACCCTGCTGATCGGTGGATTTCTGCGCTGTACTGTGCCCTCGTGTGTTCTCCTTCGCTCTGAGAAGCGCAAAAATAGCGGTCTAGCTAGGCACGTTAGGTTCGATAATGTTGTGCTTGGTTATGCTACGTTTGGTAAGGCTAGGAGAAGATTGCTGCGACTTTTGTGCTATATACTGCTATTCGGCGGACTACTGCGCTATAATGGAATCTAATATGCTCTGCCTGCCTCTGTGCAGGCGAGCAATTGTGGTATCGGGATGTTAGGTTTAGTAGGGTTACATTTGGTTAGGCTACGCTTATTTGGGTTTGGTACGGATAGATCTGACTTTCGTGGTATACACTGCTATTCGACGTATTCCTGCGCCGTGCTATGCTCTAATATGTTTTGTTTGGCTCTGGGAATGCCAGTAATAGCGGCCTCGGCAAGTTAGGTTGATTTTTGATACGTTTGGTTGGGATACGTTCGTTAGGATTAGTTAAGGTTAGCTTCGTCTTTCCCGGCATAGACTGTCATACGGGGGACTTCTGGGCTCTGGTGTGCTCTGCCATACTCTGCTTGCCTATGTGGAGACCAGTAATTTTGGCACGTTAGTGTGATTTTGGCTACGTCTGGCTATGTCATGTTTGGCCAGGCAGGAGTGGGTAGCATTGACTTTTGGGCGATATACAGCTTTTCGGTGGACTCAGCGATATACTGTGCTCTAATATGGTCTGCTTGGATCTGGGGAGGCCTGCAATAGTGGTCTCGGCATTTCAATTTGTGTTAGGCTACGTTCGGTTGGGTTACGTTGGGTTAGGCTAGGAGTGGATAGCTTCGATGTTTGTCCTATATACTGATCTTCGGTGCACTTCTGCGCTATATCGTGCTCTAATGTGCTCTGCTTGGATCTGGGGACGCCAGCAATAGTGGCTGCGGCACGTTAGGTTTTGTTAGGTTACGTTTGGTTAGGTTACGTTAGCACGTGTTACGTTTGGATAACTTCGACCTTTCTGCTACAGACTGCCATCCTATTGACTTCTGCGCCCTATTCTCCCCCAATATGTTCCTCTTGGCGATGTGGAGTCGAGCAATATTGGTCTAGGCACGTTAGGTTTTGCTAGGTATCGTTTGGGTATGCTGCGCTTTGTTTGGTTCGAGAGGATAAATTTGACTATTGTGTTACGTACTGCTATTCGGTGGACTACTGCGCTATATCGTGCTCTAATGTGCTCTGCCTGGCTCTGGGGAAGCCAGCAGTAGTGGTCTATGCACGGTCGGGTGAGTTAGTTTACGTTTGGTTAAGTTATGCTCGTTTCGCTTAATTTTGGATATCTTTGACTTTCTTAGCATATACTGTTAAACGGTGGATTTCTGCGCTCTACGGCAGTCTACGATACTCTGCACGACTGTGGCGGGCCAGCAATAGTGGTCGCTGCACGTTAAGTTGAGATACGTTCTTTTATGGTACGATTGGTTAGGTTAGGAGAGGATAGCATAGACTTTTGTGCTGTACTCTGCTATTCGGTGGACTTCTGCGCTCCACTGTTGTCTGATATGTCCAGTTTGGCTCTGGGAAGGAAGCAGTAGTGGTATCGGCAACTTACGGTGAGTTTGCCTACGTTCCTTTGGGTTAGGTTGGGTTAGGCCATGTTAGGTTTTCTTTGTCATTTATGCTTTGCAATTCAACCCCGCGGACTTCTGTGAGCTGCTGTGCTCTAGTATATTCTTCTTGGCTCCGGGGACCACAGTGGTCATGGTCTCGCCAATATATGTTGAGATGCGATACGTTTGGTTTGGTTACTTTAGCTCTGGTTAGGGTCGGACAGCTTCGATCTTCCTGCTATACACTGCGATTATATGTATTTATGCGATCTACTCTCTTCTACTATGCACTGCTTGGCTCTTCGGATGCCAGGAATTCTGGTCGCGGCACGATAGGTTTAGATATGCTACGTTTGGTTTGGTTCGGTCAGGTCTGGTTTGGACAGGATGGCTTTGGATTTTGCGCTGTACACTGCTCTTCGCTGTATTTCTGCGCCCTACTGCGATCTAATATCCTCTGCTTGGCTATGTGAATGCCAGGAGTAGTGGTCTCGACACGTCAGGACGAATCATGTTGCCTTTGGTTATGTTACGTCAGGCATTGTTGGGACAACTATTGTTTCTTAAGCTTCTCGGCGCCAATGCGCAGCATTGCCGTGCCTGGTCCATTTCGGATATAGCGGTAGATGCTGGGTGCGAATATATTCCTCATCATACCAATGAAAAGAGCCCAGTCCAACCAGCGGAGGAAGACAACCCGCGCATGGCCCTAGAAGGTTTAGGAGATTACCCGTATTGGCGCATTTCTCTTGGGCCACTTCAGGTCTGGCATGGATATGAGATACAACCGAAGGTCTCCATGGCCCGTTGCCACTCCCTCTTTCGCATCCAGTGGCATGCGCGAACGCATGGGACACCACCCACTGGACCCCGAGGGCACCAACGAGGAGGCGAGGTAAGTGGACTTGCCGGTTCGGGCCATACAACTTCACCGAAGTCTCCTGCACTGCTCAGCTCGTCTTTGCAACTATAGGGATCATCAGTTCCATCGTGGTTTCTGGCGGACACCTTACACCAGAACCCTCCCCAGCTTCTGCCCTCGCATTGTTGGGACAGTATATCTTTGACTTTTGTGCAATACACAGGTGTACATTGGATTCCTGCGCTCTACTGTACTCTAATATTTTCAGCCTGGTTCCGCGGAGGCAGGCAACTGTGGTCCCGGCACGTAAGGTTTAGCTAGGTTACGCTTGGATAGGCTCGGTTAGGTTAATTTCGATTAGGGCTGCCATTACCTTTATGCTATACAATGTTGTTCGGTCGGTTTCCACCCACTGAATTCGTGTGTTGGCATCTGTTAGTCAATACGGAGTCCAGAAATAGTGGCCATGAGACGTTTGGTTTAGCTAGGTTACCTTTAGCTTGGTTAGGTTTGTCTATATTTGGTAGGGGTGGCTTTGACTTCAGTGCTATACACTGACATTAGGCGGATCTCTGCGGTCTGTTGTGCTCTAGTATGTTCTGCTTGTCTCTGTGGAGGTGAGCAATAGTCTCGTAGGCACGTAAGGTTGTGTCATGTTCGTTTGATTACGTTACGCTTTGTCAGCTTTGGTTAGGATATCCATGACTTCAGTGCCTTACACAGCAATGCGGAGGATTTCTGCGTTATACTGTGCTCTAGTATATTCTGGTTGTCTCTGTGGAAGTCAGCAATAGTGGCCTAGGCTCGTTAGGTTGGTTAGGTTACGTTTCGTTGTGTTATGTTTGGCTAGGTTAGGACAGGGTAGCTTAGACCTGGGGGGCCAGGAGGAGGCCATGGACACAGCCTAACGTTCACGTCGTCCATGGTGCTCCAAGCCAACCTGAACCACTCGCGGGCGACGCAGGACCTGCTCCTGCAGACGCTCGTTGAGCTTGGTGTCGGGCTGGCTGCTGCCACAGAGCCGTACCGTATCCTGGACCAAGACGGGTGGTTCGGGGATCGGGACGGCTCCGTGGCGATCATCGCCAGGGGACTACGGCGGACACCCGCACCAACGCTGCTTCACAGCGGTGAGGGATTCGTGGCGGTCTCCTGGATCGACGTAGTCGTGGTGGGGTGCTACGTCTCCCCCAGCCGCGGCCTCTCGTCGTGCGAGAGGTTCCTGGACGACCTCGGAGGTTACCTTAGCGGACACATGGCCTATCCGGTTCTGGTCCTGGGGGACTTCAACGCCCACTCCGTGGCGTGGGGTTCCCCGCGAACAGACGCTCGGGGAGAGGCCCTGCAAGATTGGGCCGCGGGGTTGGATCTCCGGTTGCTCAATCGGGGTTCCGTAAGCACGTGCGTTCGGTGGAACGGCACGTCCATCGTGGACTTGTCGTTCGCATCGCCGGCAGCTGTGCGGCGGGTCACCGGCTGGAGGGTGGCGGTGGAGGTGGAAACGCTCAGCGACCACCTCCACATCACCATGATGCTTGCCGTCACTCCTCGCACCGGTCTGGAACCACCCAGCGGGAAGCACACCACCGCGCCGCGATGGGCGCTCGGGCGCCTCGACCGCGACCTCTTCGCCGCGGCCGTCCAGGTCGTCGCCTGGGCGGATGGGGCTGTCGGGCGCGAAAACGACGAAGCAAGCTTAGGGGCGGAGCGGCTAAGGGCTGCGATGACGCGCGCGTGCAACGTCGCCATGCCGCGCGTGAAGGAGCCACCTTCGCGGGGTGCAGTGCACTGGTGGTCGGCTGAAATCGCGCAGCTCCGGGAGCTCTGCGTGCTCGCCCGGCGCCAGTACACTCGGGCGCGTCGTCGACGACGCGCGGTGTCCGCCGAGGAAATCGCGCGTCTCTATCGCGGGTACCGGTCCGCGGTGGGCGATCTCCGGAGGGAGATTCGCAGAGCCAAATCTCGGCAATGGGACGAACTACTCTCGACGCTCGAAAGCGATCCGTGGGGACGCCCCTATAAATTAGTATTGGGGAAGTTAAGGGCATGGGCGCCCCCCGTGACCGAGCGTATGGACCCCGAGCTCCTGCGGCGGGTGATCGATACCCTCTTCCCTGTGGTGGCGGCGGATCGGGTGCATCCCGCTGCAGTGCGGTCGGAACTGGTCGGGTGGTCCGACGAGCTGGGGGTCTCGCGCGAGGAGTTGTGCCGTGCGGTCGTCAGGATGGGGGCGAGGAGCACCGCCCCCGGACCGGACGGCATCCCAGGCCGAGCATTTGCACTGGCTCTGGAAGCGTGGGGCGACCGTGTGCGACGGCTGTTCGACAGCTGCCTCAGGACCGGTCGCTTCCCGGCATGTTGGAAGAGAGCGAGGGTCGTGCTGATCCCGAAACTAGGGAAGCCCCCGAACTCTCCGAAGGCATATCGGCCGATATGCCTGCTCGACGAGGCGGGCAAGCTCTTCGAGCGCGTTCTAGCTGCCCGCCTCCGAGAGCATTTAACGAACGTGGGTCCCGATCTCAGCGTCAGCCAGTTCGGATTCCGGCATGGTCGGTCGACGATCGACGCGATCAAGCGCGTTCGTACCCTGTCGGAGGCTGCCGTCGACCGTGGCGGAGTGGTGCTGGCGGTCGGTGTGGATATCGCCAACGCCTTCAACACCCTGCCCTGGGCCGCCATCCGGTGTGCCCTGTTGTACCACAGGGTTCCCCAATACATGATGGCGGTGATCGGCGACTATTTGGCGGAGCGCTCGATCGAGTATCCCGGACGATACTCGACCGTCGTGCGTGCGACGAACTGCGGGGTTCCACAGGGATCGGTACTCGGACCGATCCTCTGGGACCTCGCGTACGACGCTGTGTTGCGCACTCCCCTCCCCCGCGGCCTGAGCCTGACGTGTTACGCGGACGACACGCTGGTGATGGCCGCCGGGTCGAGTTGGGAGGAGGCCACGCTGCGCGCGGAAAGCGGCGTGGCCCTCGTCGCGTATAGCATCCAGCAGCTAGGGCTGTGCATCTCCACCGAGAAGACCGAGGCAATGTGGTTTTGCCATCGGCACCACGGGAAGCCGCCCAAGTCCCTGATGCGCGTGGGGAACGTCGTGGTCGAGGTACGGGACCGGATGAAATACCTCGGTCTCCTCCTCGATAGCCACTGGAAATTCGACGAACATTTTCTCGCGCTGGAACCACGCCTGGAAGATATGGCGGAGGCGCTATGTCGCCTGCTACCCAACCTGAGAGGGCCAGACGGGAGGGTGCGCCGCCTCTACACAGGAGTCGTTCGCTCGGTGGCACTTTACGGGGCTCCGATCTGGGCGAACGACCTGGTCGCTAGTCGGCGCAGTCTGGCGATTCTCCGGCGAGTCGCTCGCAGGATGGCGATCAGGGTCGTGCGCGGTTACCGCACGATATCCCACGAGGCGGCGATTTTCCTGGCAGGTGTCCCGTCATTCGAACTGCAAGCGGTGTGGGAGGCCCGTGTCTACGGTCTCCTACACGCTGGCGGCGGCGGTGCTCCTGAAGAGGGGTCCGTTTCGTTGGGGCGAAGGGTTGGAGAGTCTTTGATGACCGCCTGGCGAGCTGGGCTGAGGAAGCCGAGTAGCCGGCGGCACCGGGTGATCGAGGCTGTGCTCCCCGTGTTGGATGCATGGGGGCGCAGCGGCAGCCGGCACACATTCCGCCTGACACAGGTGCTAACCGGGCACGGGTGCTTCGGGGAGTACCTGTGTCGTATCGGGCGGGAACGTGACACTCGGTGTCATCACTGCGGGAAAGGGCGGGACACGGCGCAGCACACGCTGGAGGAATGTCCGGCATGGGCTCTCGAGCGCCGGGTACTGTGTCGCGCGGAGGGTAGGGACCTTTTGCTCTCAGTCGTCGTGGCGCGGATGACGGAGGGCTTAGGTGAGTGGCGTGCGGTGGCCTCCTTCTGCGAGGCGGTTATGCTACAGAAGGAGGCCGCGGAGAGAGCCCGCGAGCGTAGCGCGTGCTCCTCGCGCGTAGGGCGGCGGAGGCTGCAAGCGCGGCGCCGGAGGGCGGCGCGCGCACTGCCGGATG
>NW_016908978.1:0-36971 GCF_001483705.2 Eufriesea mexicana | reverse complement strand
AAAAAAGGGTAGCTAAGACCTTCGGTATATAAGCTGCTACTCGGTGGACTTCTGCGATCCACTATGCTCTGGTATGCCCTGCTTGGCAAGGGGGAGGAAGCAGTTGCTGTCTCGGCACGTTAGGTTGAATCAGCCTATGTGTGGTTATGTTCCGTTGGTTTGGGTTATGCTTGGGTAGCTTCGACTTTTCTGTTAGACAATGCTATTTTATGGCCTCCTGAGATCAACCCTCCACTACCGCGTTCCGTTTCACTCTTGGGTGGTCAGCAATAGTGGCCGCGGCTCGTTATGTTGAGTTAGATAACGTTTGGTTACCTTACGGTTGGTTAGGTTAGGAGATGATGTCTTTTACTTCAGTGCTATGGTCTGCTATTACGTAGATTTCTGCTCCATACTGTGCTTTAATATTTTCAGCTCGGCTCTGGGAAGGCCAGCAATGGTAGGCGCGTTACGTTGAGACAGGTCACGTGCGGCTAGGCTGGGTTTGGCCATGCTTGGCAAGGGTAGCTTTATCCTTTGTGCTGTACACTCTCATTCGGTGGACACCTGCGCCCTATTGCGCTCTATTATGCCCTGCTTGGCTCTGGGCGGGGCAACAGTAGCTGTCTCGCCACGATCGGTTGGGTCAGGCCATGTGTGGTTATGGTATGTTTGCTTGGGTTAGGTCTGGGTAGCTTCGAGTTTTCTGATAAACACTGCGCTTAAATGGATTTCTGAGTTCTACTCTCCACTAGCGTGTTCCGCTCAACTCTTGGGAGGCCAGCAATTGCGGTCGAGCACTTTAGGTTCAGTTGGGTAATGTTTGGTTATTTTACGGTTGGTTAGGTTAGTAGAGGATGGCTTTGACTTTAGTGCTATATTCTGCTATTAGTCAAGTTACGTTCGCTTAGGTTGACTTAGGCTAAGCTTGGTCAGGATAGCTTTAACTTTTGTGCTGTACACTGCTACTCGGAGGATTTCTACGCTCTACTGTGCTCTGGCATATCCAGCTTGGCCCTGGAGAGGGCATCAATATCGGTCTCGGCCCGTTAGGTTGAGACAGGCTATGTTTCGTTATGTTCTGTTTGTTTGTGTTAGGCTCGGGTAGCTTTGACTTTCCTCACATAAACTGCGATTATATGGTTTTCTGCGTTCCACTCTCCACTAGCGTGTTCCGCTTTTCTCTGGGGAGGACACCAATAGTGTTCGCGGCACGTTATGTTGAGTAAGGTAATGCTCGGTTAGGTTGGTTTAAGCAATGTTTGGACTGTATATCTTTAACTTCTGTGCTGTATGCTGCTATTCGGTGGATTCCTGCGACCTACTGTGCCCTAGTATGTCCTGCTTGGCTCTGGGGGTGCAACAATAGCGGCCTCGGCACGTTAGGTTAAGACAGGCTGTATTTGGTTTTGATATGTCGGTTTGGGTTTGGCTTTGTTGCTATAACTTTTCTGATGTACACTGCGATTATGTGAATATCTGCGTTCGACCCTCTGGTAGTGTGTTCTGCTTGGCTCTGGGGCGTTCAGTAATAGTTGTCGCGGCACGTTAGTTTGAGTTACGTTGTGTTTCGTTATGTTACGATTGGTTAGGCTTGGAGAGGGTAGCTTTAACTTTAGGGCCATTGTCTGCTATTAGGAGTATTTCTGAACCCTACAGTGCTTTGATATTTAGAGTTTGGCTCTGGTTAGGACAGCAATGGTGGTCTCGGTACGTTATGCTTTGTCAGGTTACGTTGGGCTAGGTTGTGTTAGGCTATGTTTTGTAAGAATAGCTTTGACTTCTGTGCTGTACACTGCTACTAGGTGGATTTCTGCGCTCTACTGAGCGCTAGTGTCTCATGACTGGCTCTGCAGGGGCCAGAGGTGGCGATCGCGGCACGTAAGGTCTTGTCAGGCCATGTTCGGTTATGTTCTGTTCGTTTTGGCCTGGTTTGGGTAGCTTAGACTCTTCTGATATACATTGCGATTTTATGGATTTCTGCGTTCTACTCTCAACTAATTTGTTCTGCTCGGCTCTAGAAAGAGCAGCAATAGCGGTCCCGGCATGTTAGGTTGAGTCAGGTCTCGTTCGGTTATGTTGGGTTGCGCTAGGTTTGGAAAGGATAGCTTTAACTTTTGTGCTGCAAACTGCCGTTAGCTGGATTTCAGCGCTCCGCAGTGCTACAGTATGAACCTGCTTGACTCTTCGAAGGGCAGCAATGGCGGTCCCGGCACGTTAGGTTGGGTTAGGCTGTGTTTGGCTACGTTCCGATGGTTTGGGATGGGCTCATGTAGTTCTGACTTTTAAGATATACACAGCGATTCTATGGATTTTTGCGATCTGCTCTCCACTTAAGTGTTCGTCTTGGTTCTGGAGAGGTCAGCAAAAGTGGGCGTGTCATTCTAGGTTGAGTGAAGTTACATTCGGTTATGTTACGGGAGGGTTGCTTTGTCTTTGGTGATATAGTCTGATATTAGGTGGTTTTCTGCGGCCTAAAGTGCTCCTAAATTTTCAGCTTGGCTCTGGGAAGGCTAGCAAGAGTGGTCTAGGCACGTTATGTTGAGTCAGTTTGCGTTCGGTTATGTTGGGTTGGGAAATGCTTGGTCGGGGTAGCCTTATCTTTTGTGCTGTACACTGCTATTCGGTAGTTCTCTGCGATCTACTGCTCCCTACTATGCCCTACTTGTCTCTGGGGAGGGATGCAATTGCGGTCTTGGCACGTTAGGCTGAGATATGGTAAATTTGTCTATGTTACGTTGTTCTGGGTTAGGTCTGGGGAGCATTGCCTTTTCTGGTATACAATGCGATCCTGTGAACATCTGCTCCCTAATCCCCACTAGTGTGCTGTGCTTGTCTTTGTGGAGGACAGCAGCACTGCTAGCGGCACGTTATGTTGAGCTTGGTTACGCTTGGTTATGTTACGACTTGCCAGGTTAGATGAGGATAGATTTGACATTAGTGCCATATTCTGCAGTTAGGTGGATTTCTGAGGACGACAGGGCCCTAATATTTTCAGCTTGGCTCTGAAAAGGCCAGCAATAGTGGTCTCGGCACGTTATGTTGAGTCAGGTTACGCATGGATATGCTTGGTTGGACAAAGTTTGGTCTGGGTAGCTTTTACTTTTGTGCTACACACTGCTTTTCGGAGGATCACTGCGCTCTATTGTTCTCTAGTATGTCCTGCTTGCCTCAGGGGTGGCCAGCAGTATTGGTCGCTGCAGGTTAGGCTGAGTTCTGTTACGCTTGTTTGTGTCACGATTAGTTAAGTTTGGAGGCGTGTAGCTTTGACCTTAATGCTATAGTCTGTTATTAGGAGGACTGCTGAGTTCTACAGTGCAGGAATATTTTCAGCTTGGATGTGGGAAGGACAGAAATAGTGGTCCCGGCACGTTATGTTGGGTCAGGTTACGTTCGATAAGGTTGGGTTGCGCTAAGTTTGGAGAGTGTAGCTTTAACTTAATTATTGCACTTCGCTATTCGGCGGATTTCTGCACTCTACTGTGCTCTAGCATGTCCTGCTAGACTCTGGGAATGTCAACGATAGCGGTCTCGGCACGTTGGTTCGTGTTAGGCTATGCTTGGCTATGTCCTGTTGGTGTGGGTGAGGTTTGAGTACCTTCGACTTTTCTTATATACACTGCGATTCTATGCATTTCTGCCATATACTCGCCACCAGTATGTTCTTCTTGGCTCTACGGAGGCCAGCAGTAGCGATCGCGGCAGGTAAGGCTGAGTTATGTTTCGTTTGGTCAAGTCAAGTTTGGCCTGGTTAGGAGAAGATATCTTTGCCTCGATTGCCATAGTCTGCTATTAGGAAGTATATGCGCTCTGCAGTGCTCCAATGCATTCAGCTTAGCTCTGGTAAACCCAGCTTGGGTGGTCTCGGCACGTTATGATATCTGGTAAACCCAGCATGGGTGGTCTCGGCACGTTATGATGTGACAGGCTACGTTAAGTTTGGCTGTGTCAGGCTACGTTTTGTAAGGATAGTTTCAACATTTATGCTGTAGACTGTTATTCGATGATCTGGTAAACCCAGCATGGGTGGTCTCGGCACGTTATGATGTGACAGGCTACGTTAAGTTTGGCTTTGTCAGGCTACGTTTTGTAAGGATAGTTTCAACATTTATGCTGTAGACTGTTATTCGATGCATTTCTTCGCTGAACTGCGCTCTGGTACGCCCTGCTTGGCCCTGTGGTGGTCAGCAATAGCGGTCTGGGCGCGTTAGGTTGAGTTGGGCTATGTTTGGTTATTCTCTGTTGGCTTGGGTAGGGCTTGGGCGGCATTTACTTTTCTGATATACACTGCGATTCTTCGGTTTCTGGGATCTTCTCTCTACTAACATGTTCTGCCTGACTCTCGGTAGGCCAGCAACGGTGGTCGCGTCACGTTAGGCTGAGTTAGGTAAAGTTTGGTCATGTTACCCTTGGTTAAGCTAGGATGGGATTGCTTGGCCTTTAGTGCTGTAGTCCGCTATTAGGTGGATTTCTGCACCAAAGAGTGCTCTAATGTTTTCTGCTTGTCTCTGGGAAGGCCAGCAATAGCGGTCTCGGCACGTTGTGCTGAGTCAGGTTACGTTCTGCGGTGAACTGTGCTCTAGTATGTCTCGCTTGGCTCTGCGGAGGGCTGAAACAGCGGTCTCCACACGTAAGGATGAGTTTGGCTATGTTTGGCTATGTTCTGTTGGTTTAGGACAAGAATTCAATTTTATTGACATTTTCGACTAATATCTTGGTGGGCTAACTTTCTTGCATAAATAAGGAGGAAGGATTCTGTTGACGTGCTATAGCCATTGCCTGTTAGGCACGGTTAAGCTAGGTTTGGGTTGGTTCTGATGTTTTGGGTTAGGTTTTGGTTGCTTAGACTTTTCCGACATATACTGCGATACTATGGACTTCTGCTTTCGAATCACCAGTAAAGTGTACTGCTTGAATCTGTGGAGGCCAGTAGTAGTGGTCGCGGCTCGTTAGGTCGAGTTTGGTTACGTTTGGCCATGTTACAATTGGTTAGGTTTGGAGAGTATAACTATAAATGTTCTGATGTAAACGGCGATCCAATGGATTTCTGCGCTCTACTCTCCGCTGATGTGTTTTGCTTGGCTCTGCGGAGGACAGCAGTATTGTTCGCGGTACGACAGGTTGGGTCAGGATACGTTTGCCTACGTCACAATTGGTTGCGTTAGGACAGGAGAGCTTTGGCTCTATTTCCATAGTCTGCTGTTAGGTGAGCTTCTGCGCCCTACAGCGCTCTAATCCTTTCAGCTTGGCTCTTGGAAGGCCATCAATAATGTTCTCGGCACGTTATGTTGAGTCAGGTTACTATCGGTCATGTTGTGTTTGGCTAAGTTTGGTTTGGATAGATTCACCCTTTGTGCTGTACACTGCCATCAGGTGGATTCCTGAGCTCTACTGTGCTCTAGTATGTTTTGCTTGGCTCTGGGGTGGTCAGTAATAGTGATCGCGGCACGTTATTTTCAGTTATGTGATGTTCGTTTCTGTTACGATTCTTTTGGTTAGGAGAGGATGGCTTTGACCTTGGTGCAACAGTCTGCTATTAGGTGGATTCCGGTGCCCTACAGGGCCATAATATTTTCAGCTTGGCTCTGTCATGGCCAGCAACTGTGGTCTCGGCACGTTACGATGACTTGTGCTACGCACTGTTAGGTTGGGTTAGGCTAAGTTTGGTTAGGATTGCTGCAACTTTTGCGCTGTACACGGTTATTGGGTGGAATTGTGCGCTCTACTCTGCTCTCGTATGTCCTGCTTGGCTCTGGGGAGGGCAGCAATAACGGCCTCGGCAGGTTAGGTAGAGTTACGCTATGTATGGTTGTGTTTCGTTTGTTTGGGTTAGGTTTCGGTAGCTTTGACTTTCCTGATGTACACTGCGTTTCAATGGATTTCTGCGTTCTACTCACCACCTATGTGTTCTGCTTGCCTCTGGGGAGGCCAGCATAAGTGGTCTTGGCACGTCAGGTTGAGTCAGGTTACGCTTGTCTATGTCACGATTGGTTACGATAGGTCAGGATACCTTTGACTTTGTTTCCATAGTCTGCTACTAGTTTGATTTCTGCGCCACACCGCGCTCTAGTGCGTTCAGCTTGGCTCCGGGAAGACCATCAATAGTTTTCTCGGCACGTTCTGTTGAGTCAGTTTACTATCGGTTATATTGTGTTAGGCTAAGCTATGTATGGGTATCTTCATCTTTTGAGCTGTACACCACTATTCGGCTGATTTCTGCGCTCTACTGTGCCGTAGTTTATCCTGATTTGCACCGGGGAGGGCAGCAATATCGTTCTCGGCACGCTAGATTGTGCTATGCTGTGCTTTGTTATGTTCTGTAGGTTTGGGATAGTTTCGGGTAGCTATGACTTTTCTGATATACAATGTCATTCCATGGATTTCCGCGTTCTGCTCTAAACTAATGTGTTCCGCTCCTCCCTGCGGAGGACAGCAACAGTGGTTGCGGCATGTTACATTGGGTTAGTTTTCGTTTGGTTACGTTGAGGTTGGTCAGGGTAAGAGAGGATGGCATCGATTTTATTGCCATAGTCTGCTATTAGGTGGATTCTGATGCCCTACAGGGCCATAATATTTTCAGCTTAGCTCTGTCAAGGCCAGCATCTGTGGTCTCGGCAAGTTACGATGAGTTGGGCTACGCAATGTTAGGTAGGGTTAGGCTAAGTTTGGTTAGGATTGCTGCAACTTTTGTGCTGGACACTGTTAATGGGTGGAACTGTGCGCTCTACTCTGCTGTCGTATGTACTGCTTGGCTCCGGGGAGTGCAGCATTTGCGGTTTCTACACGTTAGTTTGGGTAATGCTACGTTTGGCTATGTTCTGTTGGTTTGAATTAGGTTTGGGTAGCACTGACTTAATTGATTCACACTGCGATTCTATGGCCTTCTGCGTTCTGCACCCCACCAGTCTGCTCTGCCTGATTCTTGGGAGGCCAGCGGTGGTGGTAGCAGCACGTTAGGCTGAGTTCGGTTACGTTTGCTTATGTCACGATTGGTTTGGTTTGTAGGCGGGCAGCCTTGACCTTAATGCTATAGTCTGCTATTAGCGGGACTTCTGAGTTCGACTGTGCTGTAGTATTTTCAGCTTGTATGTGGGAAGGACACCAATAGTGGTCTTGGCACGTTATCATGTGTCAGGTTACGTTCTGATAGGTTGGGCCAGGCTAATTTTAGTCTGGATAGCTTTGACTTTCGTGCTATACACTGCTATTCAGTTGACTTCTACGCACTACATTGCTCTACTATACCCTCCTCGACCCTGGGGAGACCAGGAACAGTGGTCTCGGCACGTTAGGTAGTGTTAGGTTACGTTTGGTATTACCATGTTTGGTTAAGTCGGGCTAAGATAGCTATGACTCTTGTGCTGTCCACTTCGTTTCGGTGGATTCCTGCGCTCGACTGTGATCTAATATACACTGCTTCGCTCTGGGAATACTAGAGATTTTGACCGCGGCACTTTAGGTGCTGTTTGGTTACGTTTGGTTATGTTATGTTTGTGTGGGTTAGTTTAGGATATCTTTGATTTTCGTGCTATACGGTGCCATTCCATGGACCTGTGTGCTCTACTATGTTCTATCGTATTCTGCTTGTCTCTGGGGAAGCCAGCAATATTCGTCGCGGAACGTTAGGTTTAGCTATTCTACGTTTGGCTAGGCCCGATTAGGCCTTGTTTGGTTAGGATATCTTTGACTCCTGTGCTGTACATTGCTATTTGGTGGCTTTCTACGCTTTACAGTCTACTACTGTACTCTGTTCGACACTGGGGTGGTCAGCAATTATGGTCGAAGCGCGACAAGTTTCGTTATGTTACGTATCGTTTTGGTACGTTTGGTTTGGTTAGTTTAGGGCTGCTTAGACTTTTGAGATATACACTCCTGTACAGATGATTTCTGCGCTCTGCTGTGCTCTCATATGCTCCGAATGGCTCAGGGAAGGCCAGAAATAGTGGTATCGGCACGTTATGTTGAGTCATGTTACGTTCGGTTTTGATGGGTCCGGCTAAGTTTGGTCAGGGTAGCTTTAACTTCAGCGCTGTACACTGCTACACGGTGAATTTCTGCCCTCTAGATTGCTATAGTTTGTTCCGCTCGTCTCTGGGAAGGGCAGCAATAGCGGTCTCGGTTCTTTAGTTTGAGTTAGGCTATCTTCGGTTATGTTCTGTTGGTTTGGGATAGGCTTGGGTTGCTCCGACTTTTCAGATATGCAACGTGATTCAATAGATTTCGGTGTTCTACCCTCCACAAATGTGTTCTTCTTTGGCTCTGGGGTTGCCAGCAATAGTGGTCGCGGCACGTTATGTCTAGATATGTTACGTTTTGTTATGTTACGATTGGTTAGGTTAGGAGAGGGGAGCTTCGACTTTCGAGCTATTGTCTGCTATTACGTGGATTCCTTCGCCATACAGTGCTCTAATTCCTTCAGCTTGGCTCTGCGAAGACCGGAAATAGTGGTCTCGGCGCGTTACGTTGAGTCAGTTTACGTTCGGCTAGGTTGGGTTAGGCTGTGTTTGGTTAAGATAGCTTTAACTTTTGTGCTGTACACTGCTACTCGGTGGATTTGTGCGCTCTACTTTGCACAAGTATGTCCTGCCTGGCTCTGGGGAGGGCAGCAATATCGGTTTCGGTGCGTTGGGATCATTTATGCTACGTTCGGTTATGTTCTGTTTATTTGGGTTACATTTAGGTAGCTTTGACATTTCTGATATAGACTGGGTTTATATAGATTCCGTGTTCTACTCTCCACTAGTATGTTCCGCATGACTCTCGGGAGGTCAGTAATAGTGGTGGTGGCACGATAGCTTATGTTAGGTTACGATTGGTTATGTTACGATTGGTCAAGTTACGATTGGTCATGTTACGATTGGATATGTTAGGGGAGGGTAGCTTTGACTTTAGTGATATAGTCTGACGTTAGGTGAATTTCTGCGCCCTAAATTCCTATAATAGTTTCAGCTTGACTCTGGCAAGGCCTGGAATAGTGGTATCGGCGCGTTATGATGAGTCATGCTACGTCCGGTCAGGTTGGGTTAGGTTATGTTTGGTAACGGTAGATTTAACTTTTGTGCTGTGCACTGCTGTTCGTTGGATTTCTGCGCTCTACCGTGTTCAAGTATGTCCTGCTTGCATCTGGGGAGAGATGCAATGGCGGTCTCGGCACGTTAGGTAGAGATAGGCTCTGTTTCGTTACGTTCTGCTGGATTGGGATCGGATAAGTAGGAGCGATCCAAACCTAATCCGCACAAACATAACCTAACCAATCGCAACCGAACACAACCTGTCGTGGCACGACTACTGTTACTGACCACACCAGATTCGAGCAGGATGTAGTAGAGCACAGTAGAGCGCAGGAGTGCTCCAAATAGCATTTCATATCACAAAAGTCAAAGCAATCCTAACCAAACATAGCCAAACCTATCCAAGCCTTGCTAAACAAAACGTGCCACGACCACTATTTCTGGAATCCCCAGAGACTAACGGATGCTAGTACAGCAGTACAGAGCCCAGAAATCGACCGAACAACAGTGTATAGCACAAAAGCCAAGGCCACGCTAACCAAACTTAATACAACCCAGCCTAACCAAGCGTAACATAACTAAACCTTCAGTGCCGGGACCAGAGTTGCCGGCCTCCCCAGAACTAGGCAGAACATATTAGATTACACTAGACCGCAGAAATCCGCTGCACACATGCGTATAGCACAAAAGTCGATGCTACTCTATCCCAACAATGCCAGACGTAACATACTCAAAGGCAACATAACTAGGCCTAACGTGCCGAGACCACTGTCACCGACATCCCCAGAGTCGAACAGACTATATTACGGCAATGTAGGGGGCAGAAATGCACAGAATAGTAGTGTATAGCACAGAAGTCAAAGCTATCCTATCCTAACCTAACCAAACGTAACACAACCAAACGCAAACTGACTCACGCAAGCGTGACCCGACAGCTATTGCTGGCCTCCGCAGAGCCAAGCGGAACATAATAGAGGAGAGTAGAGCTCGGAAATCCGTAGGATCGCAGTGAATAGCGGAAAAGTCGAAGCCATTCGAACCTAGCCAAGGCTAACGTAACCTAACCAAACGTAACATATCAAATGCTTACGTGAAGAGACCGCAGTTACTGGCCTCCACAGAGCCAAGCAGAATATGCTGGAACACAGTAGAGAGCAGAAGTCCACCGAATTGCATTGTATAGCACAAAAGTCAAAACAAACCCATCCTAACATAGCCAAATGTAACATAACCGAACGTAGCCTAACTCAACTTATCGTGCCGAGGATACCATTGCTGGCCTCGCCAGAGGAAAGCAGAGCATACTAGACCAACGTAGAGCTCAGAAGTGTACCGAATAGCGGCGAATACCATAACAGTCAAAGTTATACTATCCTAACATCACCATGTTCAATATCACCAAACTTTGTCTACCTCAACGTATCGTGCCGAAACGCCTATTGCTGGCTTGATCGGAGCCAAACAGATTATACCAGAGCACAGTAGAGCGCAGAAGTCCACCGATGAGCCGTGTACGGCAAAAAAGCTATAGCTATCGTAACCTAACTTAGCCTAAGGCTACTTAACCGAGAGTAACCTGACTCATCGTAACGTGCCGAGGTCGTTTTTGCTGGCTTTACCAGAGCCAAGCTGAAAACGTTAAAGCACTGCAGGGCGCAGAAGTCCACCTAATAGCAGAATATATCTCCAAAGTAGAAGCTACACTCTCGTAACCTGACCAATCGTAATACAACCAAACGTAGCCAAACACAACCTAACGTGCCGCGACTGGTATTGCTGGCCCCTGCAGTGCCAAGCAGAAAACGTTAGTGGAGGGCAGAACGCAGAAACCCATATAGTCGCAATGCATGTGAGGAAAGTCAAAGCAACCCAAACCAAACCCAAACCAACGGAACATAAACCAACATAGCCTAACTCACACTAACGTGCCGAGGCCCTTACTGCTGCGCTCCCCAGAGCCAAGCAGGACATACTAGATCACAGTACAGCGCTGAAATCCACCGAAAAGCAGTGTACGGCGCAGAAGTTGAAGCTACCCTATCCAAAATTAGCCAAACCCAACCTAACAAAACGTAATCTGACCCAACATGACGTGCCCAGGCTACTATTACTGGCATTCGCAGAGCCAAGCTAAAAATATTAGAGCGCTCTACGGCGCAGAAATCCACCAATTGTCGGATCATAGCACTGAAGTCAAAGCTAACCTCTCCAAGCCTAACCAATCGTAACGTAACCAAATGCGACATGACTCAACCTAACGAGGCGCGGCCACTATTGCTGGCCTCCGCAGAGCCAAGCCGAACACACTAGTGGGGAGGAGATCGCAGATATCCATATAATTGCAGTGTATACCAGAAAAGTCAAGGGTACCCAAACCTAACCCAAACAATCAGAGCATAACCAAACATGGCATAACTCTACCTAACGTTCCGAGACAGCTATTGCTACACAGCAGTGCGAAGAAGGACATACTAGAGCACAGTAGGTGGCAGAAGTCCACCCAATATCAGTGTAAAGCACAAAGGGTAAGGTTATAATAACCAAACATAGCTAAACGCAACCTAACCGAGCGTAACCTGACCTAACGTAACGCGCCACGACCACTATTGCTACTCTCCACAGAGCCAAGCAGAGTACCCACGTGGAGAGTAGAACGCAGAAATCGATAGAATCCAAGTATATATCAGAAAAGTCAAAGTTACCCAAACCTAACCCAATCAAACATAACATGGCCAAACGTAACATAACTAAACCTAACGTGTCGGGACCACTATTGCTGGCTTCCCCAGAGCCAAGCAGTGTATCTTAGGACATGGTATAGCGCAGAAGTTCACAGAGTAGCGGTATACAGCACAAAAGTTAATGCTATCCTCTCCTACCCCAACTAAACGTAATATAACCGAACGTAGCCTAAATCAGGACAATGTGGCGTGATCACTATTACTGGCCTCTCCAGAGTCGACCAGAGTATAGAAGAGCAGTATAGAGCGCAGGAATACGCCGAATAGCAGTGTATACGGCTTAAGTCAAAGCTATACTGTCATAACATGTCAAAACGTAATTAAACAGAAATATTAAACCGAACGAAACCTAACTTATCCTAACGTGCCGGGACCACAATTGCCGAATTCCCCACAAGGAAGTAGAATACGCTAGAGCACAGCAAAGCGCAGAATGCCCCCAGTGAGCAGCCAATAGCTCAAATATCAAAGACAACCTAACCTCAGCTGACATTACCAAACATAACAAAACGAAGACTAACTAAAACTCACGGGAAGAGACCAGAATTGCTGGCCTCCCCAATGTGAGGCAGAACATATCAGAGCACGGAAGACCGCAGAAATCTGCCGAATAGCATAGTATAGCACTTAAGTCAAACCCATTCTGTTCTAACCTATCCGCACACAGTATAATCACACGTACCATGACAGAAACGAACGTGCCGAGACAACTATTCCTGGAGTCCCCAGAGCCAAGCAGATTATACTAGGGCACAGTAGAGCACAGACAGCCACCAAATAGCAGCGCACCGCACAAAAGTCAAATATATCACAACCTATGGCGTCCTAACATGACCAAGCCAAACGTAGACTGACTAACGAGTCAGCAACGATTTTTGGCATCCCCAGTGCCAAGTTGAACAAATTAGAGCACAGTAGAGTGTAGAAGTCCTCCGAAGAGCTGTGTATAGCGCACAAGTCAAAGCTAGACCCTCCTAACCTAACCAATCCTAGCGTAACCAAACGTAGCTCTACTACACCTAACGTGACGAGACCATTACTGCTGGATTCCCAGAGCCAACCGGCACATATTAGAGGAAAGTAGGGCGCAGAAGTCCATAGAATGGAGGAGTATAGCAGAAAAGTGAAAAACAACCTAACCTGACCCAAACGAACCGAACCTGACCCAAACTCAACTAACCTTACCAAACGCAACATAGCTCAAACAAACTAGCCGAGACCACAATTGCTGGCCATCCCGGAGCCGAGGTGAACATATTAGAGCATATTCGAGTGCAGAAATCCGCCGCAAAGCAGTGTATAGCGCAAAAGTCGGAGCTAGCATCTTCTAATATAAACGATCGAAACGCAATCAAACATAACCTAACTGAGCCTAACGTAAAGCGATTACTATTGCTGGCCTCCTACGTCCAAGCACAATATTTTAGAGTTCAGTAGAGAGCAGAAATACATAGAATCTCAGAGTACAGCAGAAGAGTCAAAGCTATCCAAACCTAATCCAGACAAATATAGCCTAACCAAACGGAGCATAACTCAACATAACGAGCCGCGACCACTATTGCTGGACATCCCAGGGTCAAGCAGAATACACTCCAGACAGTAGAGCGAAGAAACCACCGAATGACAGTGTATTCCACGAAAGACAAAGCTTCCCAAACCTAACACAATAAAACTTGTCCTAACCAAACGTATCCTAACGCAACCTAACCTACCGAGGTCACTATTAATGGCTACCCCAGAGCCGAGCAGGGTACAGTAGAGCAATGTAGAGCGTATAAATCCACCGAATAGCAGTGTATAGCACAAAAGTAAAAGATATGCTGACCAAACCCAACCTAACATAACCTAACCTAACGTAACAAGGCACAAACTAACATGCCGAGAGGACTATTCCTGGCCTCCGTAGAGGCAATCATAATATGAAAGATCACAGTAGAACTCAGAAGCCCATAGGATTATAGTGTTGAGCAGAGGAGTCTAGGATACACTAACCTAACCCAGAATAACCTAACACAACCAAACGTAATCTAACTCAACCCAACGTGCCGCGAACAGTATTGCTGGCCCCGGAGAGCGAAGCAGAGCACAGTAGAAGAGAGTAGAGCGCAGAAATACGGAGGATCGCAGCGTATAGCAGAAAGGTCGGAGCTGTCCGAACCTAACTTAGGCTTAGGTAACCAAGCCAAACGTACCATATCTAAACCTATACTAGCGATACAATTATTACTGCGATCCCCGGTGCCAAGCAGAAAATACTAGAGTGCAATAGAGCTCAGAAATCCACCGAATCTCAGTGTACATCGCAAAAGTCACAGGTAACCTATCCTAGCACAAACAAACCTAACCATACCAAACGCAAATTAACTCTACGTAACGCGACGCGGCCACTGGAACTTTGCTCCACGGAGAAAAGCAGTGCATATAGGATTACAGCAGAGCGCAGGTATCCACCGAATGGCAGTGTATAACACAAAAGTCAATGCTGCGCTGGCGTAACCTAGCCAAACGTGGCATAACCAAGCGCAACATAATTCCACCCAACTTACCTACACCACAATTGCTGTCCTCTCCAGAGCTAAGCAGAATATACTAGAGCACACCAGATCATAGATGTCTTCCGTGTTGAATTGTAATGCTCGAATGACAAAGATAGCCTTATCTAGCCTAACGTAACCTAACCCGAACGGGCGTAGTCTAACTCAGCATAAGCTGCCGCGACCACTATTGTTTCTTTCCCAGAGCCAAACTGAACAAATCAGACAAATGTAGAGCGCAGAAATCCTCCGACTTGCAGAGTAAAGCTCAAAAGTCCGGGCTACCCTATCCTAACCTAAGCACACGAACCATACCCAAACGTAATATAAATCAACCTAACGTATCGTCACGACAATTTCTGCCCCACAGGGATAAAGAGGGCATACTAGAGCACAGTAGATCGCCGAAATCCACCGAATATCAGTATATACCACAAAAGTAGAAGGTGCCCGAACCAAATGTAGACCAACCTAACCTATCCGAACGCAACCTAGCTCAAATTATCGTGCCGAGGCCACCTTTGCTGACATTTCCAGTGCCAAGCAGAACATACTAGAGCGCAGCAGAGCGCAGGAAACCGCCGAACGGCAGTGCATAGCACAAAGGCCACAGCCATCAAAACCAAGCGTGACCTAACCTAGCATAAACAGACGCAACCTGACTTAACATAATGCGACGCTGCCACTCTTTCTGGACACCCCAGAGCAAAGCGGAGCATATTAGATCTCTGTGGAGCGCAGAAATCCACCGAACAGCAGTGCGCTGCACAAGATTCAATGCTACCCTCTCATAACCCAATCAATCGTAACATAACCGGCCGTAGCCCAACACAATATAACGTGCCGCGACCACTATTGGTGGCCTACCCAGGGCCAAGCAGAATATAGTAGAGCACAGTAGAGCGCAGACATCCACCGAATAACTGTGTACAGTACGGAAGACGATGCTATCATAACCGAATCCGACATAGCCTAACCAAACCAAACGTAGCGTATCACAACCTAACGTGCCGACACCGCCTATGCTGGCATCCACAGAGCCAAGCAGAGTATACTGGAGGAGAGTGGAGCTAAGAAATCCCCGCGTTGCAGTGTATAGCAAAATGTTAAAGATACCTAAACCTTACCTGAAGCAACATGAGCTAACCAAACGTATCATAGCTGAACCTATCGTGCCGAGACAACTATTTCTGTGCTCTGCAGAGCAAGGTAGAAAACAATACAGCGCAGTTGAACGTAGAAATCCAGAGAATAGCAGCGTGTAGCACAAACTTCAATGCTATCTTATCCTAAACTTACCAACCGTAACCGCACTCTACCTAGCGCAGCGAGACCACCATTGCTGGCATCGCCAGATAAAAGCAGAAAATATTAGACACAGTTGAGGGCAGGAATCCACCGCATTGCAGCGTATAGCCCAAAAGTTGAAGATATCCAAACATAAACTGACCTAACTCATCCTAACCTAAGGTACCCTATCTCATCATAAGGTGCCGAGACTACAACTGCTGGCTTCCACAAATACAGGCAGAACACCCTAGCGCACAGTAGATTGCAACAATGATCCTAACAGCAGTGTGTGTCAAAGTAGTCAAAGCTTTCCTACCCTAACATAGGTTAGGGAGGCCAGCAGTAGTGGCCACGGAACGATGGGCTTAGTTAGGTTACGTTTGGCAGTGCTACGTTTGATTTGGTTTGAATAGAATAGCTTTGTCTTTTGCGATATGCACCACTATACGGTGGACTACTGCGCACTACCCTGCTCTAATGCATTCTGCCTGGCTCCTTACATTGCAGCAATAGTGGTCTCAGCACGTTAGGATGTCTTAAGTCGCGTATGTTTACGCTACCTTAGTTACGGTTAGGACGAGATAGCTCTCGCTCTTGTGCTATACACTGATTTTCGGTGTGTTTCCGTGATCTACTGTGCTCTGCGGATGCCAGAAGTGGTGGCCGAGGCACGTTGGCTTGAGTTTGGTTACGTTCGGTTAGGTTACGCTCGTTTGGGTTAGATTTGGATGGCTTTGACTTTTCTGCCATTCACTGAGATTTTACGGACTGCAACCCTCTACTCTCCTATAGTATGTTCTGCGTGGCTATGTTGAGGCCAGCAAAAATGTTCTCGGCACGTTAGGTTTCGTAAGGTTACTTACGGTTATGTTACGTATGGCTATGTTAAGACGGGTGGCAATGACCTTTGTGCTATCCACTGCCATTCGGTGGATTTCTGCGCACTACCGTGCCCTAACATGTTCTGCTTGGCTCTGTGGAGGCCAGCAATGGTGGTCTCGGCACGTTACGTTGAGGTAGGTCACATTCGGTTACGTTAAGTTTGGCAATATCAGGACAGCATAGCCTTGACTTTCGCGTTATACACTGCTATTCGGGTGCTTTCTGCGTGCAGCTGTGCTCTAGCATACACCGCTTGGCCTTGGGGAAGCCAGCAATTGTAGTCTCGTCAAGCTAAATTGATTTATGTTACTCTTGCTCATGTTACGTTTGGTCAAATAAGGTTAGGGCAGCCATGACTTTCGTGCTATACGCTGTTATTTGGTGGATATCTGCTCTCCACTGTGCTCTAATATAATCTGCTTGACCCTGTTCTTTGCTCTCCACTGTGCTCTAATATAATCTGCTTGACCCTGTTCCGGCCAGCCGTAGTGGTCTCGGTACGTTCGGCTGAGCTACATTACGTTCGTCAATGATACGCTTGGTTACGTTACACTTGGCTATGTTATGACAGCATAGCTCTGACTTTTGTGCTACACAGTGCTATTCGGCGGTTATCTGCGCCCTACTGTGTTCTATTATGTTCGGCTTTTCTATGGGGAAGACAGCAATAACGGTCTCGGCACGTTAGGTTCAGCTACGTTACCTTTGGCTATGCAACGTGTGGTTAGATTAGGACCGAAAAGCTCTAACTTTTGTGCTATACACTGCTGTTCGTTGAATTTCCGCGCTCCACGTTATTCTACTAAGCACCGCTTGGTTCTTGGGCGGCTTGCAATTGTGGTCGCGGCACGCTTGTTTGGGTTATGTTACGTTCGGTTATATCAGCTTAGGCTACGTTTGGCCAGGGTAGCTTAGACTTTCGTGCTATACGCTGTTATTCCCTGAAATTTCTGCCCTCTTCATTGCTCTACTATACTCTGCTCGTCTCCGGGGAGGCCAGCAATAGCGGTCGAGGCACGATAGTTTGAGATATGTTACGTTTGGCTATGTTAATATTTGTTTGGTTAGGGCAGGACAGCTTCAACTTATTTGCTATTCGGTGAATTTCTGCGATCTACCCTGCTCTAGTATGTTCTGCTTTGTTCTGGGGAGGCTAGAAATGGTAGCGTAACCACGTTGTGTTCAGTTATGCTGCGTTTGGTTTGGTCCCGCTGGGTCAGGTTAGGTTTGGCTATCTTTGCCTCTCTTGCTATACATAGCAGTGGGGCCGATTTCTGCACCCTCCTGTGGTCTAGTATATTCTCCTTGGCTTTGGGGAAGTCAGCAATAGTGGTCTCGGCAATTTGGGTTGAGTAAGGTTTCGTTTGGTTTGCTTATGTTAGGTTATATTTGGTCAGTGTAGCTTTGACTTTTGTGCAACACACTACTCTTTGGTGGATCTCTGCGCTGTACAATGCTCTACTAGGCTCCGCTCGGCTGTGGGTGGCCAGTAATTGTCGTCGTGACACGTTCGGTTGTGTTAGGTTACGTTTGGCTGCGGTAAGTTAGTTTGGTTTATGTTTGAATATGTTTGACTTTTCTGCTATTGACTGCTATTCTATGGATTGCTGCGTTCTTGTTTCCTCTATTATTTTCTGCTTGGCCCTCGGGAGGCACACAATAGTGGCCGCGGCATGGTAGGTCCAGTTAAGTTACGTTCGGGAATGCTACGATTGGTTAGGTCAGGGTAGGATAGCTTTGACCTACGTGCTATACGCTGCTATTCCGCGGCTTTCTGCGCTCTACATTTCTCTACTGAACCGAGCTCGGCCCTGGGTACAACAGCATATTGCTTGTGGCACGATACATATTGATATGTTACGTTTCTTAGGTCAGGTTATGCTATGTTTGGTTGGCATAGCTTCGACTTTCGTGTTATACACAGTTAGACGGTGTATATCTGCGCTCTACCATCGGCTAATAAGTTCTGCTTGGATCTTTGGATGCCATCTACCGTGGTCCAGGCACGTTACATTGAGTTATCTTAAGTTCGGTTAGGTTATGCGTGATTGGGTTAGGTTTGGGCCGCTTTGACTTGTGTGCTACACATTGCCATTATATGGATTCCTACGTTCTACTGTGCCCTATCTAAACCTGCGTTTCTCTGCGGACGCCAGCAATCGTGGTCGCGGCAACTTAGATTCTTCTATTTTACGTCCGCTTATGTTAGGTTAGGTCTGGCTATGTTAGGATATCTTTGACTTTTCAGCTATACGTTGCGATTTAGTGGCTTTCTGCGCTCTCCTGTGCTCCACTATTCTCTGCTCGACCCAGGGGAGCACAGCAGTAGTGGTCGTGGCACGGTAGGCTTTGCTAGGCTGCGTTTGGTACCACCACGACTGGATAGGCTAGGATAGGGTAGCTTTGACTTTTGTGCTATATACCAATATTCGGTGGAATGCTACGCTCTACATGGCTCTACTGTACTCTGATCGAATCGTTGGAGGCCAGTAAAAGTGGTCTCGGCTCACTAGGTTGGGATTGACTACGTTTGGTTAGGTCACATTAGTTTGGGTTATGTCCGGAATGCTTTGAATTTCGTGGTGTAAACTGTTGTTCGGTGGACCACAGCGCTCTACTCTGCGCTAGTACGTTCCACTTGACTATGGGGGGAACAGCAACAGAAGTCTCGGCACGTTAGGTTGTGATAGATGGCGTTACTTATGTTACGTTTGGTTAAGTTGGGATAGGAGCGATTTGACTTTTACGCTGTACACCGCTATTCGGTGGATTTCTGCGCCCTACACGGCTCTAATATGTTCTAGTTGGCTCTGGGGAAGCCAGAAATAGTATTCTCGGCACCTTATGTTTAGTTAGGCTACGTTCGTTTCGGTTAAGTTAGAAGAGGTTAGGTTACGTTATCTTTGTCTTTTGAGTCAAACACTGCATTGCGGTGGTTTACTGCGCTATAGTGTGCTCTAGTATACTCCGCTTGTCTCTGGGGAGGCCAGAATTATTGGTCTCTGCACGCCAGGTTGAGTTTTGCAGCGTTTGGTTAGTTTACATTTGTATGGGCTAGGCTTGGATGGCTTTGACTTTTCCGCTATACACTGTGATTCCATGGATTTCAGCTCTCTGCTCACCTCTAATATGTTCTGTTTGTCACTGAGGAGGGCAGCAATAGAGTACTCGGCACGTTATGAAGAGTTAGGTTACGTTTGGTTATGTTACACTTGGTTATGTAAGGTTTGGTTAGGTTTGGACAGGTAAGCTTTGCCTTCTGTGCCATACACGGCTATTCCGTGGATTTGTGCTCCATACTGTTCTGTAATATGCCCTACTAGGCGCTGGGGAGGCCAACAATAGTGGTCTAGGCACGTTAAGTTGATATACGCTGCGTTTGTGTAGGTTACATTTGGACAGGTTAGTATAGGACAGCTTTGACTCTTGTGCTGTTCCTTGCTGTTCGGTGGATATCTGCGGCCTACTCTGCTCTGGCATGCTCTCCATGGCGCTGTGCAGGCCAGCAATGGTGGTCTCGGCATGTTTGGTTGTGTTATGTTTAGCTTGGCCAGGTTACGTTATGTCAGGTTAGGTCACGATATCTTCGACTTTTGTGCTTTGCACTTTAGTGCCACGGATTTCTGTGTTCTCCCGTCGTCTAGAATATTCAGCTTTGGCCTGGGGAGGACAGAAATAGTTGTCTAGGCACGTACGGTTGTGTAAGCTACGTTCGGTTTTGTCATGTTCGAGTATGTTAGGACAGTGTAGCTTCTGCTACTGCGCCATGCACAGTGATACCATGGACTTCTGCGCCCTAATCTGTTCTAGTATATTCTGCTTGCCTCTGGGGATGCCAGCAATGGAGGTTTCGGCACGCAAGTTTGTGTTGGGCTACGCACGACCTGGCTGGGTTCGGATATGATTGACCCGTATTGCTTTGACTATTGTGCTTTACATTGCTATTCGGTGGATTTCTGCACCCTACTGCGCTCTAATGTGCTCTGCTCGACTCTGGAGAGGCCAGTAATTGTGGACTCGGCACGTTAGGTTGAGTTGGGCTACGTTTGGTTAGGTTATGTTCTCTAGGGTTTTGTTGGATATCTTTGCATCTCGTGGTATACACTGTTGTTCAGTGCACCTCTGCGCCCTGCTGCGCTCTAGTATTGTCTGATTGGCTCTGTGGAGGCTAGCAATAGTGGTCTCGACATGTTAGGTTGAGTTAAGCTACGTTCGGCTATATTACCGGTAGCTATATTAGGACAGTGTAACTACGACTATTGTGCTATACACAGCGGATCTATGGATTTCTGCGCTGTACTCCACTCTATTATGTGCTGCTTCGACCTGGAGATGCCAGCAATGGTAGTCGCGACATGTTCGGTTATGTTAGGTTACGTTTGGTTTGGCCAGGGTTGGCTAAGTTTGGTCAAGTTGGCTTTGACGTTTGAGCTATACACTGCTATTCGGTGGATTTCTACGCTCGACTGTGCTCTTATATACTCTGTGTCGCTATGTGGTGGCTAGCAGTAGTGTTCTCTGCACGTTAGGCTGAATCACGTTTCTTTTGTTCATGTTACGCTTGTCTAGGCTTGGAGAGGGCATCTTTGACTTTTGTGCTGTACGCTGCCTTTCAGTGGGCATCTGCGCCCTACTGCGATTTTATATGCACTGATTTGCTCCGGAGAGGACAGAAACAGTGGTCGCGGCACGTTAGTTCGTGTTAGGTAACGTTTGGTTGGGTTAGGTTAGGTCTGGTTCGGTTAGGATATCTTTAACTTTTGATTTATACATTGCTATCTGGCGGCTTTCTGCGATCTACTTGGCTCTACTATACCCTGTTGGTCTCGGGGATGCCGAAAATAGTGGACTCGGCACGTTAGGATTGGTTAGTATACGTTTGGTTTTGTTAGAGTAGGTGAGGTTAGGATAGGATGTCTTTGACTTTCGTGCTACACAGTGCTATATAGGGACCTTCTGTGATATAATGTGCTCTAGTATATTCTGCTCGTCTTTGTGGAGGCCAAAAATATTTGTCTCGGCTCGTCGGGTTAAGTTTGGTTACGCTCGTTTATATTACGTTTGGATAGGTGAGGATATGCTAGAGTTGGATTTCGTGCTATACACTGATATTCGGTGGATCTGCGTGCTCTACTGTGCCCTAATAATCTCAGCTCGTCGCTGGGGGGCCACCAATGTTGGTCTCGGCACGATAGATTTAGTTAGGCTGCGTTTGGTCGGATTACGTTTAGATCAGTTAGTGTAGGGTAGGTATGTCCTTTGTGCTGTACACTGCAATTCGGTGGATTTCTGCACTCTACTCTTATCTAATGCTCCCTGCGTTGCTTTGGGAATTCCAGGAATATCGGCCGCCGCGCGTAAGGTTGTGCTAGGTTACGTTCAATTAGTTTATGTTAAGACAGGTTTGGTTAGGATGTCTTTGACTTCTGTGTTACAAAGTGCAATGCAGTGGCTTACGGCGCTCTAATGTGCTCCAGCATACTCTGCTTGGATCTGCGGATGCAAGCAATGGTAGCTTCGTCGCGTTTGCTTCAGTTAAGCAACATTCGGTAATGTTACGTTTGGCTATGTTAGGATTGGTCTGGTAAGGATAGCATCCAGTTTAGTGCTACACACTGCCATTCGGTCGATGTCTGCGGTCTACATTGCTATACAAGCCTCTGCTTTCCTCTGGTGAGGCCAGCAATTGTGGTCGTGGCACGTAAGTATGAGGTGGGTTGCGTTTGGTAAAGATACGTTTTGCTATGTTGGGATACCGTAACTTTGACTTCTGTGCGATACAGAGCTGTGCTCTAATACGCCCTGCTCGATTCTGGGGATAGCAGCAGTGGTTGCTGCGACACTTCATTTTCAGTTATGTTACGTATGTTTGTGGTATGATTTCTTAGGTTAGGAAAGGATGGCTCTAACCTTTGTGGTATACACTGCCATTCGGTGCATTTTTGCGCCCTGTTCTGCACTAATACGTTCTGCTTGGCACAGGGAGGCCAGCGATAGCGGTCGCGGCTCGTTAAATTCAGATATTCCACGTTTTTTTAGGTCAGTTTATGTCCTGTTAGGTTAGAGTGCCTTTCACTTTCGTGCAGTACATTGCCATTTGGTGACTTTCTGCGCTCTACTGGGCTCTACAATACTCTGCTCGTCTCTGGGGAGGCCAGCAAATGTGGTGATTGCACGATAGGTTTTGTTATGCTACGCTTGGTATTGTTGCGATTGGTTAGTTTAGGATAGGACACCTTTGACTTCTGCACTATACGCCGCTCTTTGGCGAGATCCTGCGCTTCACATTGCTCTAATATGCCCTGCTTGGCTCTGAGGAGGGCAGCAATAGTGGTCTCGGTACGGCAGGATTAGTTAGGTTACGTATGGTTACAGTACGCTTGGTCAGGTTGGGAGAAGATAGCTTTGACTCTTGTGCTTTACACTGCTCTATGGTCGACTTCTGCCGTCTACTGTGCTCTAATATGTTCTGCTCGTCTTTGGGGAGGCCAGCAATATTGGTCTCGGCACGTCAGGTGGAGGTACGTAACGTTTGTATGTATTACGTTTGTATAGGTTAGGACAGGATAGAGATGACGTGTGTAATTCGGTGGATTTCTGCGCTGTTCATTGCTCTGCTATACTCTGCTCGACTCTGGGGAGCCCAGAAATAGTGGCCGATGAACATTTGTTTGGGTAAGGTTCCGTTTGGTTAGGTTAGGTTGGGTTATGTTTGGTTAGTGTATCTCTGCCTTTTGTGCTGTACACAGCTATTCGGTGGCACTCTGCGGTCTCCTGGGCTCTAGTATATTCTGCTTGACTCTGTGGAGGCCAGCAACAGCGGTCAAGGCACGTTAGGTTGAGTTATCTTACGTTTGGCTATGTTAAGTTTGTTTAGGTTAGGATATGATAGCTTCGACTTTATTGCTACATTCTGCTATTCGGTGGATGTCTGTGCTCTGCTGTGCTCTAGTATATTCTGCTGCACTCTGGGGATGCCAGCAATACTTGTCCCGGCATGTTAGTTTGAGTTATGCTACGTTTGACAAGGTTAGCTTAGTTTGGGTTGGATAAGGACACCTTCGATTTTTCTGTTATACGCTGCCATTCTATTGATTTCTGCGCTCAACTCTCCTCCGGTTTGTTATGCCTAGACCTTGGGAGGCTGACAGTTACGTCCGCGGGACGTAACTTTTGGTTTGAGTACGTTTGGTTAGGTAAAGTTATGTTGGGTAAGGTTAGGATAGCTTCGACTGTTGTGTTCAAGACAGCTCTTCTATGGCCTTCTGCGCTCTACTGTGCTCCATTACATTACGCTTGCCTCTGTGCATGCCAGCAGTAGCGTTTGCGGCACGTTAGGCCGTGTTATGTTATGTTCGGTTAGGTTAGGTTAGGATAGAGTTTGTCAGGATAGCTATGACCTTTGCGCTATGCACTGCTATTAGGTGCATCTCCGCTCGCTACTGTGCTCTAATATGCTCCGCCCGGTTCTAGGGAGGCCAGCAACAGTTGTCTCGGCAAGTTAGTTCGTGTTATGGTACGTTTGGTTAGGATAGGATAGTTTCGGTTTAGTTAGGACAGTTACGACTTTTCTGCTCTACACAGCCGTTCTATGTACTTCTGCGCTCTACTCTCCTCTAATATGTTCTGCTTGGCGGTGTGGATGACGGCAATAGCCGTCGCGCCACGTTAGTTTCAGTTATGTTACGTTTGGTTATGTTAGTTTAGCGTTGTGTTAAGTTGGGTTAGGTTAGGATAGGATAGCGTTGACTTTCATGCTGTACACTGCTTTTCGGTGGATTTCTGCGCTCTGCTGTTCTCTGATATCCTCTGCTTGTCTCTGGGGAGGCAAAGAATGTCGGTCTCGGCCCTTTAGGTTGTGATGGCTACGTTCGGTTATGTTACGATCTCTTATGTTAGGATAGGCTAGCTTCGAGTTTTGTGACATACACTGCTATTCCGCGGATATCTATGCCCTACTTTGCCCTGATATACTCCGCTTGGCCCAGGGGAGTCCTGCAAATGTGGTCTCGGCGCGTTGGATTGAGTTATGCTACGTTTGGTTACGTTACGTTCGGGTAGGTTAGGACAGGGTACCTTTGACTTCTGTGCTATACACTGCCATTCGGTGATCTTCTGCGCTATACTGTGCTTTAACATGTTCTGCTTGGCACCCTGGAGGCCAGCAATTGTAGCCCCGGCACGTTAGGTTGAGTTAGACTACGTTTTGGTAGGCCATGTTAATTTGGGTTAGATTCGGACAGGATAGCCTTCTCCGATATACGCTGCGATTATATGGATTTCTGCGCTCGACTCTCCTCTAATATGCCCTGCTCGCCTCTGGGTAGGACAGCAGTAGTGGCCGCGGTACGTTCGGTAGGGTTATGTTACGTTTGGTTGCGTTAAGCTTGGTCAGGTTATGATAGGATATCTTTGACTTTCGTGCTGTACACTGCTATTCGGTTGACTTCTGCTCTGTAGTGTGATCTAATATTTTCTTCTTGGATCTGTGGAGGCCATCAAGTGGGGTATCGGCACGTATGTTTCAGTTATGTTGCGTTCGGTTAGTTCATGCCTGACTAAATTCGGTAACGATAGCTTCGACTTTCTTGCTATACGCTGTCATTCGGTAGATTCCAGCGCCCTGCTCTTATATGATATGCTCTATTCGGCTCTGGGGACGCCTGCAATAGTGGACTCGGCACGTTGGGTGCAGGTATGTTACGTATGGTTATGCTGCCTTTGGTTAAATTACGACAGCGTAGCCTTGTCTTTTATCCTATACATAGCTATCCTATGGATTACGCACTCTACTCTCCTCTAATAAGCTCCGCTTGGCTCTGGGGAGGGCAGCAATTGTGGTCTCCCCACGATAGGTCGAGACAGTTTACGTTCGGCTTGGTTAGGTTGGTTTGTGTTTGGATGGAAGAGCTTTGGCTTATATGCTGTACACTGCTATTCTATGTTCTCCTTCTATCCTCTCTCCTACAATATACTCTGCTTGGTGATGGGGAGGCCAACAGTAGTATTCTAGGCACGTAGGGTAGAGTTATGTTACATTTGGTATGTTTAGCTTTGTTAGGTTAGGACAGAATAACGTTGAAGTTTGTGCTATACTCTGCTATTAGGTAGATTTCTATGCTCTACATTTCCCTGCAATACTCTACTAGTCTCTGAGGTGGCCAGTAATACTGCACTCGGAACGTCAGTTTGAGCTACACTACGCGCGGTTATGCTACGTTTGTTTGTGTTTGGTACGGATGGCCTTGACTTTCGAGCTATAGAATGTTGTTCGGTCGATTTCTGAGCTCTACTCTGATCTACTATGTTCTGCTTGGCCCTGGGAAGTCCAGCAATAGTGGTCGCGGTACGTCATGTTCGTATAGGTTGTGTTTAGATAGGTTTGGTTAGTACATGTCAGGTTATGGTTTCTTTGGCTTTTGTGCTGTACACTGCGATGCGGCGGGTTTTTGCGCTCTACTATGCTCTAGTACATTCTGGTTGGCTCCGGGCATGACGGCAATTGTGGTCTCGGCACGTAAGGTTAGGATATGTTACGTTTGGTTACACTACTTTTGGTCAGGTTAGGATAGGGTAGCACTGACTTTTTAGCTATATCCCAGAATTCGGTGGACTCCTACGCTTTACATTGCTCTACTATACACTGCCCGACTGTGGAGAGGCCAGTAATTGTGGTCTCGGCTGGATAGACTGAGATATGCTACGTTTGGTTATGTTATGTTTGCTTGGGTTAGGTTTGGATGGCTTTAACTTTTCTGGTATACTCGGAGGTTCTATGCCTTCCTGCGCTCTGCACTACTCTAATATGTTCTGCTTTGCTCTGGGGAGGCCAGCAATTGCGGTTGCGTGACGATAGGCTAAGATATGTTACGTTCGGTTATATTACTGTTTGTTACGATAGGAGATAGTAACTCAGACCTTTGCGCTGTACGCTGCTATTCGGCAGACGTCTGTGCTCTACTGTGCTCTAATATGTTCTGCTTGGATGTGGGGAGGCAAGCAATAGTGGTCTCGACACGTTACGTTGAGGTGGGCTACGTTTGACATGGCTATGTTAGTTTGGGATAGGAATGGGTAGCTTTGACGTTTCTGCTGGACACTGCGATTGTATGGCTTCCTGCGCTCTCATCTTCTCTAATATATTTTGTTTGGCTCCGTGGATGCCAGCGATAGTGGTTGCCTCCAGTTAGGTCGAGTTAGGCTACGTTTGGTTACAATATGGTTTGTTAGATTAGGATAGGTCAGCACCGACTTCTGTGCCATACAGTGGAATGCGGCGGATTTCTGCGATCTAATGTGCTGCAGTATATTCTGCTTTGCTCTTTGGAGGCCGGCAATACGGTTCTCGGTTTGTTAGGTTAAGACAGGTTAGGTCTGGTTAGGTCAGGTCGTGATAAGTTTGGTTAGGGTAACTATGACCTTTGCTATGTATACTTCTACTGGTTGGATTTCTGCTGGCTACTGTGATGTAATATGTTCTCCTTGCATCTGGAGAGGACTGCAGCTGTGGTCTCGGGACGTTAGGTTGTGCTATATCACTTTTGGTTTGGTTAGGTTAGTTTGCGTTGCTTTAGGGCAGCTTTGACTTTTCTATTATACACTGCAGTGCGGTGGATTTCTGCGATCCACGCTGCTCTACTATACTCTGCACGACTCTGTGGAGGCCAGAAAATGTGGTCGTGTCGCAATAGGTTTGGATGCGTTACGTTTAGGTAGTTTAGGTTAGGTTAGGTTTGGTCAGTGTATGCTTGACTTTAGTGCTATTCGTTGCTATTCGGCGGATTTCTGCGTTCTACTGTGCTGTAATTTGTTCTGCGTGGCACTGGGGAGCCAGGAAAGGTGTCCTTTGCTCGCTAGGTATAGTGAAGCTGCGTTTGCTTAGGCTAGGTTGGGACAGGTTAAGTTAGGATATCCTTCACTTTTGTGCTACGCACAGCAATTCGGTGGATTACTGCGCTCTACTATGCTTTTGTATATTCTGCATGGCTATGGGGAGGCCAGCAGTACTGGCCTCGGCACGTTGGGCAGAGGTATGTTGCGTTTGTTTATGTTACGTTTTGTATGGTTGGGATAGAATAGCTTTGACTTCTGTGCTGTAAACTGGTTCTCGGTGGATTTCCGCCCACTTCATGGCTCCAATATACCCTGCTCTCCCCACGGGATGCCAGCAATGGTGGTCGTGGCAAGTAAGGTTAAGTGACGTTACGTTTGGTGAGGTTAGGTTAGGTTAGGTTTGGTTAGGGTAACTTTGACTTTCGAGCTATACAAAGTTATTCGGTGGTTTGGTGCCTTCTATAGTGTTCTGCAATAATCTGCCTGGCTATGTGGAGGGCAACCATTGTGGTCGCGGCACGTTAGATTGGGTTTTGCTATGTGTGGTTATGATACGTTAGTCTGGGTTAGGTTTGGGTTTCTTTAACTTTAACGCCATACACTGCGTTTCTATGGATTTCTGCGCTCCACTCTCCTCTAGTTTACTCTGCTTGACTCTGGGGCGGCCAGTAATAGTGGTGGCGACAGTTTAGGTAGAGTTCGGTTACGTCTGGTCTGGCTACGATTGGTCAGGTTAGGAAAGGGTAGCTATGACTTTTGCGCTGTACACGGCTGTTAGAAGGACTTCCCCGCTCTACTGTGCTCTAATATGTTCTGCTTGGCTCTGGGGAGGCAAGCAACTGTGGCAGCGTCACGTCAGTTTGGTTTACGTTGCGCTTGGCTATGTTACGTTTGGTTAGGGTAGGAGAGGATAGCATAGACTTTTGTGTTGTACACTGCCATTTGGTGGTCTTCCGCGCTATACTGTGCTCTAATATGCTCTGCTTGGCTCCGAGGAGGGCAGCAATATTGTTCTCGGTTCGTTAGGATGAACCAGGTTACGTTTGGTTACGTTACGTTTGGTCAGGTTGGTATCGGATAGCTATAACTTCAGTGCTGTACACTGCCATACGGTGTACTTCTGCGCTCTGCTGTGCTCTAACATGTTCTGTTCGGCTCTGGGGAGGCCAGTGATAAAGGTCTCGGCACGATGGCTTGTGGTATGTTACGTTTGGTTGCGTTACGATTGGTTTGGTTAGGATGGGCTTGCCTTGGCTTTTACGTTATACACTGCTATTCGGCGGATTCCTGTAGTCTACTGTGCTCTAATATGCTCAGATTGTCTCTGAGAATGCCTGCAACTATGGTATCGGCACGTTACGTTTATTTAGGCAACGTTTGGTTGGGATAGGTCAGGACACGTTTTGATAGGATATCTTTGACTTATGTCCTTTAAGCAGCAATGCTGGCGTTTTCTGCTCTTTACTGTGATCTAGTATATTCTTCTGGGCGCCGGGATGTCAGCAATGGTGTTCTAGGCTCGTTAGGTTGAGATCGGCTACGTTCGGTTATATCATGTTTGATTAGGTTAGGCTATGATAGTTTTGATTTTTGTGCTGCACACTGCTTTTCCGTTGATTTCGTCGCACTACTGCGACCAAGCATGCTCTGCTTTTCTGCGGGAGGCCAAAAATAGTGGACTCGGCGCGTTAGGTGGTTTAGATAACGTTTGGGTAGGTTAGGGCTGACTGCTTTGTGTTAGGATTTCTTTGACTTCCGTTCTGTACACGGGTATGCGGAGGTCTCCTGCGATCTACTGTGCGCTAGCATTCTCTGCTTGGTTCTGGGGAAGCCAGTAGTTGATGTCTCGTCACCTCAGGTTGATATAGGACACGTTTCGTTATGTTATGTTAGCTTAGGTTATGTTAGGTTGGCTTCGTCTTTGCTGCTGTACACTGCGATACTACGGATTTCTGCGATCTGCTCTCCTCTAGTATGCTGTGCTGGACCCTGTAGAAACCAGCAATACTGGTCTCGGCACGTTTGGTTGGGTTAGGCTCCGTTCGCTTAGGCTATGTTTGCTTGTGTTAGCTTTGGATAGATCCGACTTTCGTGGTATACACGGTTATTCGGTGGATTTCTGTGCTCTACTATGCCCTCCTCGACTCTGGGAGTGCCAGCAATAGCAGTCGGTTTCCTTAGGTTGTGTTAGGTTACGTTTGCCTATAATACGATTGGTTAGGTTTGTGGAGGATATCTTTGTCTTTTGCGCTATACATTGCTATTCGGGGGATTTCTGCGCTCTACTGTGCTCTAATATGCTATACATGTCTCCGGGATGGACTGAAATAGTGGTTTCGGCACGTTAGGATTAGTTACGCTATGTTTGGTTAGACTACGTTACCTTTGGTTAGGCTTTGAAAGCTTCGACTTTCACGGTATACACTGCTATTCGGTGAATTTCAACGCTTTACTGCTCTTTAATATACTCTACTCGACCCTGGGGAAGCCAGCAACTGTGGTCGCGGCACGTTAAGTACAGATACGTTACGCCTGGATATGTTAGGTTTGGTTAGGTTAGGACGAGGTAGCTTTGACTTTTGTGGTGTACAATGCCATTATAAGGACTTCTGCGTCCTACTCTCCTCTAGTATGTTCTGCTTCGCGATGCAGCGGCCAGAAATGGTGGTCTAGGCAAGCTGAGTTCGATTAGCTTACGTTTAGTCATGTTACGCTTTGGTAGGATGGGATTGGGTAACTCTGACTTTTGTTCTTTACTCGGCAATGCGGCGGATTTCGGCGCTCTACTGTGCTCTAGTATATTCTGGTTAACTCTGCGGAGTTCAGAAATAGTGGTCTTTGCACGTTAGTCGGAGTTAATTTACGTTTGGTTATGTTTTGTTAGAATGCGTTCGGTAAGTATAGCTTCGACTTTCGTGCTATACACTGCCATTCGGTGGATTCCCGCGCTCTACTTTGCTCTACAATATTCGGCTTGGCTCTGTGGAGACGAGCAATAGTGTTCTCGGGTCGGTGGGCTGATCCAGGTTACGTTCTGCTGTGTTACGTTTGATTGGGTTAGGATAGGGTAACTTTGACCTTTGTGCCATGCGCTGCGAATCCATGGACTTCTGCGCTCCACTACCCTCTCATATGTCCCTCTTGGCTCTGGGGAGTGTAACAGTTGTAGTCTCGGCACGTTAGTCTGTGATAGGTTACGCTAGGATACATTAAGTTTGGATATGTTAAGATAGGGTACTCATGACTTTTGCGCTATACGCTGCTAGTCGGTGGATTTCTTCGTCCTACTGCGCTCTAGTACGTTCTCCTTGGAACTGGGGAGGCCAGAAACGGTGGTCCCGGCTCGAAAGTTTCTGTCAGTCCACGTTTGGTTACGTTGCGTTACGGCAGGTTATGTTAGGACATATTCGACTTTTGTGCTATACGGTGCTATTTGGTGGCTCCCTGCGCTCTACTGTGCTCTACTATATTCAGCTTGGCTCTGGGATTCCAGCAATAGTGGTCTCGGCACGTTCGGTTAAGTTAGGAAACGTTTGCGTAGGCTACGTTTGTTTGTGTTAGGTCAGGATAGCACAGCCCTTCGTGTTATACACTCTTATAATGTGGACTTCTGCGCTCTACTCTGCTGTACTGCATTCTGCTTGGCCCTGCGGCGGCCGGCATTAGTGGTTGCTGCTCGTTATGTGGAGTTTGCCATCATTTGGCTACGTTATATATGTTTCGGTTGTGTCTGGCTAGCGTTGACTTTTCTCCTGTACACTGCGATTCTATGGATTCCTGCCATCTACTCTATTCTAGTAAGCTCTGCCCGGATCTGGGGAGACGAGCAGTTGTGGCCGCGTCACGTTAGGAAGGGTTAGGATACGTTTGGTTACGTTACGATTGGTTAGGTTAGGAGTGGCTAGCTTTTACTTTTGAGCTTCACACTGCTATTGGGCAGATTTCTGCATTCTACTCTGCTCTAATGCGTACAGCTTGTCTCTCGGTGCGCAGCATTAGTGGCATCGGCACGCTACGTTGATTTATGCTACGTTCAGTTAGGTTACGTTAGGTCATGTTTGTTAAGGGTATCTGTGTCTTTTGCCGCATACGCGGAAATTACGCGGATGTCTGTGAAATGCTGTGGTGTAGTATATTCTGCATGGCTCTCGGGAAGTCAGCAATAGTGTAGGGCGTTTTGGTGGAGTTAGGTTACGTTAGGTTATTATATGATTGGTTAGGTTAGGCTAGAACAAATTTGACTTTTGTGCTATACACTGCTATTCGGTGGATTTCTGCGCTCCCCTCTGGTATAGTATGCTCTGCTTTGCTCTGAGGAAGCCAGAAACGGTGGCCGCAGGGCGTTAGGTAGAGTTAGGATACGTACGTTTCGTTTAAATTTGCTTGGCTTAGAAAGGTATATCACACTCTTTTGTGCTGTACTCTGAAATGCCGCGGATTTCTGCGCTCTACTGTGCTCTATCATATTCTTCTGGTCTCTGCGAACGCCAGCAATAGTGGCCGCGTCAAGTTAGGATGTGTTTTGTTACGTTTCGTTATGTTAGGTTAGGTTAGGTTTGATCGAGATATATTTGACTTATGTGCTATACACTGCTTTTCGGTGGATTTCTGCGCTCTACAGTGCTGTGGTATATTCTGGTTGTCCCTGTGCAGGCCACCGGTAATGGTCTCGGCACGTTATTCTGAGATATGCTACGCTTGGTTAGTTTGGGTTAGGCTGGAGTAGCTTTAAGTTTTCTCCGAAACACAGCGGTTCTATTAGTTTCAGTGCTCTAGTCTTCTCTAATATGTTCTGTACGGATCTGGGAGGGCAGCAATAGACGTCACGTTAAATTAGGTTGAGTTGGGTTACGTTTGGTTGCATTACGTTTTGTTAGGGCAGGATTGGTTTGCTTTGGCTTTTGCTGTACACACTGATATTGTTTGGATTTCTGCGCGCTACTGCGCTCTAATATGTTCACCATGGCTGTGGAGAGGCCAGCAATATGGGCCTCCGCACGTTAGGTTTATTTCGGCTACGCTCGGTTAGGTTACGTTACGTTACTTTAGGTATGGATATCTTTGGCTCTTGTGCTCTACACTGCTTTTCGGTGGGTTTCTGCGCTTAGTTGCGCTCTGGGATGTTGTGCTCCGACACTAGTGTGGACTGCAACAGTAGCATCGGCACGTAATCCTGTGATAGGCTACGTTTTGGTAGGTTAGGTTATCTCAGGTAGGGATAGGGTGTCTGACTATTTTGGTATTCCCTACATTGCGGCGGGTCCGTACGCTGTACTGTCCTCTATTATATCCTGCTTGCCTCTGGGAGGCAAAGAATAATGGTATCGACACGTTAGCTTGGATTACGGTACGTTTGTTTACGTTACGATTGGATAAGCTAGGACATGGTAGCATGACTTTTGTGCTATACACTGCTCTTCGGTGGATTTCTGCGCTCTACTGTTATCTAGTATGTTCCGCATGGCTCTGGGAATACCAGGTGTAGTGTCCTTGTCACGTCAAGTTGAGTTCGGTTACGTCAGGTTATGTCACGTTTGGTTATGTTAGGATAGGAAGCATTGACTGCTGTCCAGTACACAGCTATTGTATGGATTTTTGCGCCCTACTCTCCTCTAATATGCTCTGCTAGGTTCTGTGTGTGTGGGGGGGGGGGGGGGCGTGCAGCAATAGGCGTCCCTTCACGTAAGGTTGATTTACGTTACATGCGGACACGTTACGTTTGGTTACGATAGGTTATGTCTGCATCGACTTTAGTGCTATACACTGCTATTCGGTGGGTTTCTGCCTTCTACTGCGCACTAATATGCTCTCCTCGGCTATGAGGAGGCCAGCAATATTGGTCTCGGCACGCTGGTTTGAGTTCGGGTACTTTTGGATAGGTTGGGTAACGTTCAGTGCGGTAAGCATGGATTTGGCATCCGTGTTATACACTGTTTTTCGGTGGATTTCTGCGCCCTACTGTGCTCTAGTATGTTCTGCTTGGCTCTGAGGGTGCCGGCAGTAGTGTCCTCGGCACGCTAGCTTTAGTTCTCTTACGTTCGGTTATGATAAGTTTGGTTAGGTTAGGATCGGGTAGCTCGGCTTTTGTGCTATACACTGCTCTTCTATGGACCTCTGCGATCTGCCCTCCTTTAATATGTTCTGTTTGGCTCTGAGGTGTGCAGCAATAG
This sequence comes from Eufriesea mexicana, assembly GCF_001483705.2. Taxonomy (NCBI): domain Eukaryota; kingdom Metazoa; phylum Arthropoda; class Insecta; order Hymenoptera; family Apidae; genus Eufriesea; species Eufriesea mexicana. The sequence continues at coordinate 3,531 of NW_016908978.1, read as the reverse complement.
ACGCCACATCACGTTTGGCTGAGTTAGGTTGTGTTTGGTGCTTATAGGTTAGTTAATGTAAGGTTTGGATATCTCTATTTTACTATTCACTCCAAAGCGGCCGGCTTCAGCGCCTACTGTTGATTATCGTATTCTGCTTGGCTCCTGGGAGGGCAGCAATAGATGTTTCGTCACGTTATGTTGGGTTGGTATACGTTAGGTAACGTCACGTTATGCTAACTTCGGTTGGGGTAGGTTCGATCTTCGTACCATACACTGAAACTAGGTGGATTCCTGCGTTCCAATGTTCTCTAACAGATTCCGCTAGACCCTGGCGAGTCCAGCTGTAGTGGTTGCGGCACGTTATGTTGAGTTAGTCTACGTTTGGTCAGGTTACATTTGTTTGGGTTAAGTAAGGATAGCTTTGACTCTTCTGCTATACACTGCGATTCTATGGATCCCCGTCCGCTACTCTCCTCTGCTATGTTCTGCTCGAATCTGGGGGCCAGCAATGGTTTTCGCGGAACGTTAGGTAGGGTTATGTTACGTTTGGTTTTACCGCAATTGGTTAGGGTACGATAGTCCAGCTTTGTCTTTTGTGCTGTACACTCCGATCCTAAGGGTTTCTGTGCTCTACTCACCTCTAATATGTTCCGCTTGGCCCTGGGGGGAGGGGCGGGCGGCGGCAATGTCGGTCTCGACACGTTAGGATGAGTTATGTTACGTTTGGATCGGCTTGGCCTCGTTAGTTTCGGATAGGACTGTTTCGACTATCGTACTACACACTGTTATCAGGTGGATTTCCGCGCACCACTGTGCTCGAACACATTCTACTTCACACTGGCGAGGCCAGCAATAGTGGCCGCGGCAAGACGCATTGAGCTGGGCTACGTGTGGTTAGGTCACGTTAGCCTGGGTTAGGTTAGTGCAGCTTCGACTTTCCTCCTATAAAATGCATATCTATGGATTTCTGGGTGCTACGCGCTTCTGCCATATTCTGCCCGACTCCGTGGAGCCAGCAATTGTGGTCGCGGGGCGTTGAGTTGAGATAAGCTACGTACAGTTATGTTACGTCGGTTTGGTTTTGTCAGTATAGATTTGGCTCTTCTGCTGTACACTGAGATCTTATGGATTCCAGGGCGCTACCCTCCTCTCTTATATTCTGCTCAACTCTGGGGATGCCAGCAATGGTGGTCTAGGCACGCTCGATTGAGGTATGTTACGCTTGGTTAGGTTCGGTTTGTTTGGGTTAGGTTAGGGTACCTTTGACTTCTGTTCTGTATACTGTAATGCGGTGTACTTCTGCGCTCTACTGTTCTCCAGCATGCCCTGCTCGTCTCTGACGATGCTAGTAATAGTGGTCTCGGCACATTATGTTGAGGTAGGATACGTTTGGCCATGATACGTTGGCCTTGGTTACGTCTGGATGGCGTCGACTTTCCTGCTATAGACTGAGATTCTATGGATTTCTTCTGGCTTCTCTCCCCTGATATGCACTGCATGACTCTGTGGAGGTCAGCAATACTGGTCGCGGCGTGTTAGGTTGAGTTAGATTACGTTCGTTTAGGTTAGGTTCGGCCCGGTGAGGCTTAACAGCTTCGACTTTTGCGCTATACACTGCTATTCGGTGGATTTCTGCGCTCTACGGTGCTATGGCATGTTCCGCTTGGCACTGGGGAGGCCAGAAACAGTTGTGTAAGTACGTAAGGTAAGATTATGTTGCGCTTGGTTATGTTACGTTTGATTAGGTTAGAACTGGATAAGTTCTTCATTTGCGCTGTGCATTGCTATTCGGCGGATTTCTGCGCTCCAGATTGCTCTAAAGTAGCCTGCTCGACCCTAAGTGAGTAGCAATATTGGTCGTGACACGATAGGTTGAGATAGGTTACGTTTTGTTACATTAGGTCAGGTCAGGCTACGGTAGGACTTATTTTGGCTCTTGTGATATACGCTGCTATTTGGTGGCTTCCTGCGCTGTGCAGTGCTCTAGTATATGCTGCTTGGCTGCGGCGATGTAAGCTATAGTGGTCTCGGCACGTTGGCTTGAATTAGGTTACGTTTGGCTAGGTTAGGTAACGTTTGGTTAGGTTATGCTCGTTTGTGTTATGTCTGAATCGTTTTGACCTTCTTGGCATAGACTGTTATTCGGTGGATTCCTGCGCTCTACGGTGCTCGAGTGTGCTCCGCTCGACACGGGCGAGGCCGCCAATAAAAAGCCGCAGGACGTTAGGTTGAGTTACGTTACGTTCGGTTTTGTAACGATTGGCTAGGTTAGGAGGGGCCGCCTATGGCTTTCGCGCTGTACATTGCTATTCGGCGGATTTTTGCATTCTATTGGGCTCTAATATGTTCAGCTTGACTATGGAAGAGACAGCAATAGTGGCCTCGGCACGTTATGCTGAGTTAGGCTTCGTTAAGTTAGGTTAGGTTCGGACAGGTTAGGTTAGGATATCCTTCACCTTATTGCATTACACTTCAACGAGTCGTATTACTGCGCTCGACTGTGCTGTACTGTATTCTGGTTGGCTCTGTGGCACTCAGCAATAGTGGTCACGGCACGTTAAGGTGGTTATGTTACGTTTGGTTAGGTTTGCATAGCTCTGACTTTCGTGGTACAGACTGACATTTTGTGGACTTTTGAGGTCTACTGTGCTCTGGTATGTTCCGCTTGACCATGGGGAGGCCAGCAATAATATTCCCGTCTCGTTAGGATTAGTTAGTCTACGTTTGGTTAGGACAGGTTTTGCCATTTAAGGCAAGGATATCATTGACGTTTGTGGCATTCTCTGCTCCATGGAGGCTTTCTGCTCTCTGCTGTGCTCTAGAATATTCTACCCGTCTGTGGGGAGGCTAGCAATAGTGGTCTCGGCACGTTAGGTCAGGTAAGGTGCGTTTGGCTAGGTCATGTTTTTTGGGTTAGGTTCGGATAGCTTTGACTTTCTTGCCATAGGCCGATATTCGGTGGACTTCTGCGCTCTTCTGCGCTCTGCGGAATTCTGCTCGATTCTGGGAAAGCCAGCAATAGTGGTCGCTGTATGTTAGTTTGTGTTGTGTTACGTACGGTTATGTTACGATCGGTTAGCTTAGGAGAGGACAACTTTGACTTTTGTGCTGTACACTGCTACTCAGTGGACTTCTGCGCTCTATTGCTACATAATATGCTCTGCTTTGCTCTGGCGAGGCCAGAAATAGTGGTCGCGGCTCGCTAGGTTTGGTTATGCTACGTGTATCTTCACTCGGCTTGTTTGGGTTACGTTAGGGTAACTTTGCCTTCTGCAATACACACTGTAATGCGGTGGACCTTCGCGCGCTTCTGTGCTCTAGTACGATCTGCTTGGCTCTCTGGACGCCGGTAATAGTGGTCTCGGCACATTAGGTTGAGGCAGGATACGTTTGGCTCTGCTATGTTTGCTTTGGTTAGGTTTGGATAGTTTCGACTTTTTTGCTGTACACTGCGATTCAACGGATTTCTGTTATCTACTCTGCTGCAATATGCTCTGCTTGACTCTGTGTATGCCAGCAGTACTGGTCGGGGCACGTTAGACAGAGGTA
>NW_016908977.1:68664-79864 GCF_001483705.2 Eufriesea mexicana | reverse complement strand
GGCTCTGACATTTCTGCTGTACAATACCATTCGGCAGATTTCTGCGCTCCACTGTGCTCTAGTTTACTTTTACTCTGCTTGGCTGTGGGGAGGCCAGCAGTAGTGCTCTCAGCAATTCTGTCTGAGAAAATTGGCGTTTGGTTATGCTACGCTTCAATAGGATATGATAGGATATATCTGACTTTTGTGCTGTACACTACGATTCGCAGGATTTCAGCGCTCTCCGTTACCCTACCATACCCCACTCGACCCTGGGGAGTCCAGAAATGGGGGCCGCCGCACGATAAAGTTAGTTATGTTGCGTTTAGTTAGGTTAGGTTAGGTTTGGTTTGGTAGGGATTGCTTTGACTTTTGTGATACACACTGCTATTCGAAGAATTTCTGCCCTCTGCTGAGCTATAATATTTTCTGCTTGCCTCTGGAGAGCCCATATATGAAGGCCTTGGCTCGTTAGGTTTATTTATTCTACTTTTGTGTGGGTTATGTTATTCCGGGTTAGGTTCGGACAGCTTTCCCTTCGTGGAACACACAGCTATTCGGCGTATTTCCGCGCTCTGCTGTGCTCCACTGTAATCTGCTCGTCTCTGGGGAGGCCAGCAATAGTGGCCGTGCCGCGATATGTTGAGCTGTGCTACGTTCGGTTATGTTACGTTTGGATAGGTTAGGAGAGGTTAGCATTGACTTTTGTGATATACACTGATATTCGGTGGATTTCTGAGCTCTACATTCCTCTACTACAATCTGCTCGTCTATGGGGAGGCCAGTAATAGTGGTCCCAGCACGTTAGGTTGCGTTAGGCTACGTTTGGTTTCTTTATGTTTGTTTGGGTTAAGTTTGTATAAATTAGACTTTCGCGGTGTACACTGTGATTCTGTGGATTTCTACGCTCTAGTGCGCTCTAGTACGTTCTGCTTGCCTCTGGTGAGGCCAGTAATAGTGGTCTCCTGATATCTGCGCTCCGAATTGCTCTAGTAGCATCTGCTTGTCTCTGGGAACAACAGCAATAGCGGTTGCAGCGCGTTTTATTGAGTCGTGTTACGTTCGGTTAGGGTAGAGTAGGTCAATTTTGGTTAGGATGGCTTTTGCTTTTGTGATATACACTGCTATACGTTGACTTTCTGCGCTCTCCAGTGCTTTGGCAGATTTTGCTTGGCTCTGGTGGAGGGGGCAGCAATAGTGGTCTCCGAACGGTAGGCTGAGTTAGGTTGAGTTTGGTTATGCATCGTTTGGTTGGGTTAGGATAGGATAGCCTAGACCATTGTGCTTAGACTTCTCTTCGGTGGATTTCTGCGCTGTACATTGCTCTGCCACACGCTGCTCAACTCTTGGGGTGCCAGCAATTGAGGTTGCTGTACGTCGTCCTGAGTTAGAATACGTTTGGCTAGGTTAGGTTACGTCGCGTTAAGTTAGGATGGCTTCGACTTTCAAGCTACACACCGCAATTCTATGGACTCCTGCGCTATACTGTGCGCTGCCACACTCTGGTCGGGTCTGGGGACGCCAGGAGTTGTGGTCGCGGTGGGTTAAGTTTAGTTACGTCATGATGGGTTTGGTCTGGTTTGCTTACGTTTGACAGCGATTGCTTTGTCTATTGTGCTATGAACTGCCATTCTGTCGATTTCTGTGGTCTACTGTGCTCCAGTACGTCCTGATTATCTGTAGGGATGCCAGCAATAGTGGTCCCGGCATGTTAGGTTGAGTTATGTTTCGTTTGACTGGGTCTGGTTAGGTTATGTTTGGTTAGGGTAGCCTTGATTTTCGCGCTATACGCAGATTTTCGGCGGATTCCTGCCCTCCACCGTGCTCTATTCTAAACTGCTAGACCCTGGGTAGGCCAGCAATAGCGGCCGCAAAAGGTCACGTTGAGTTTGGTTACGTTGGCTAGGTTATATTTGCTTTGGTTGGCATTGGATGTCTTTGACTTTTCCGCCTTACACAGCGATTCTGTGGATTCCTGCGCACTACTCTCCTGTAATATAATCTGCTCGCCGCTGTGGAGGCCAGAAGATGTGGCCGCGGCGCGTTAGGTTGAGATAGGACACGTTTGTCCATGTTAGCTTTGTTTGGGTTATTTTGGGGTATTTTTAGCTTTCGTGCTATACTCTGCCATTCTATGGACCTCTGCGCTCTCTATTGCTTTACTATACTCTGCTCGTCTATGCGGAGGCCAGCAACAGTCGTCTAAGCCCGGTAGGTTCAGTCAGGCTACGTTTGGTTTCGTTTTGTTAGTCCGTGTAAAGCTTCTATGGATTACAATTTCGTGGTATACACTGCGATTCGGCGGATTTCTACTTTGTAGTGCGCTCTAGTACGTCCTACTTGTCTCTAGGGAAGCCAGTCATAGTGGTCTCGGCACGTTAGGTTGACATAGGCTACCTTTGGTCAGGTTACGTTGGTTTGGGTTAAGATAATGTTGCTCTCATTTTCGTGGTATATACTGCTGTTCGGAGGAATACCGCGCTCTACTGTCCTCTAGTATGCTCTGATTGTCTCTGGGGAGGTCAGCAACAGTGTTTTCGGGACGTTAGTTTGTGACGGATGACGCTTGGCAGTTCTACGTTTGGCTGGGTTAGGATATGCTAGCTTTGACCTTTGTGGTATACACTGCGATTCCATCGATTTCCGCGTTCTACAGTCCTCTAATATGTTCTACTTGGCTCGGAAGGGGACAGCAATAGATGTCTCGGCACGTTAGGAGGATTTAGGTATCGTTTGGTTAGGCTAGGATATGGTAGCTTCGACTTTTGTGCTATACACTGCTATGCGTTGAATTTATGCATTCCACTGTGCTCTGGTATGTTCTGCTTCGCTCTGGGGAGGCCGCAGTGGTGGTCTCGTCATGCTAGGTTGAGATAGGTTATGCTTGGTTTGGCTACGTTAGGACAGGTTTCGCTGAGGTAGCTTTGACTTTTGTGCTGTACACTGCTGTTCGGTTGATATCCGTGCACTGCATGTCTCCATTGGCATCTGTTTGTCTCTAGGGAGGCAAGTAATAATGGTCTCGTCACGTTAGGTTTAGATGGATTACGCTTGGTTATATCACGTTTGGTTTGGCTAGGATGGGGAAGATTTGACTTCTATTCTATACACTGGCATTCCGAGGATTTTTGCACCTTAAGTTGCTCTACTATACCCTGCGCGACTCTCGGCAGGCCAGTAATGGTGGCCTCGGGCCGTTATGTTGAGTTAGGCTACGCTTGGCTACGTTACGCTAGCTCGGGGTAGGTTTGGATAGATTTGACTTTCGTGACACGCACAGATTTTCGATGGACTTGTACGATTTACTGTGCTCTACTCTATTCTGCTTGGCCGTGGGGTTCCCAGAAATAGTAGTCGCGGTATGTTATGTTGAGTTAGCGTATGTTTGTCAACTCAGAGGTCCATAGATTAATAGCGTATAGCACAGAAGTCAAAGCTACCCCATCCAAACCTAACCAAACGTAACATAATCGAACCTAGCTGAACTAAAACTAGCGTGCCTAGGACACTACCGCTGGCCTGGCCAGAGACATGCAGAATATACTAGGGAACGGTAGAGCGCAGAAACCCGTCGCATTGCAGTGTACAGCAAGAGAGTGAAAGATATCCAATCCTAACATGTACCAACTATAACTAACCAAACGTAGCGTAACACAACATAACGTGGCGAGACGATTATTCTAGGTTTCCCCATATCCAAGCAGGGCGTACTAGATCGCAGTGGGGCGCAGAAATCCACCGAATATCGGTGTGTATCTTAAAAGTCAAAGCTATCCTCTCCGAACCTTACCAAACGAAATAAAACCAAACGATATAGATCCCTACCTAACTTGCCGAGACCACTGCTGCAGGCCTCCCCGGAACAAAGTAAAACATACCAGAGCACAGTAGAGCGCAGAAGCTCGACGTACAGCAGACTACCCCAAGGAAGTCAAAGCAATCCAAACCTAACCCATACTAACGAAACTTAACCAAACGTATGCTAACACAAACAGAAGTGCTTAAAACACTATTTCTGGGCACCCCGGAGTCGAGCAGAGTACAGTACAGTAACGTAGAGTGTAGAAATCTTCTGAATAGCGGCGCTTACGCTAAAGTCAAAGCTCCCCTCTCCTAACCTAACCAAATTTAGCACTACCAAACGTATCCTAACGCAACCTACATTGCCACGGCCACTAATTCTGCCTTCCGAGAAGAAAAGCAGAATATGACAGAGCATAGTTGAGTAGAGGGATCTATAGGATATCAGCATCGAGCGCATACGTCAAAGCTACCCTAACGTTGCCCAACGAATCCTGACCTAACCGAACGTGACCAATCCAGAACTAACGTGCCGCGACCAGAGTTGCTGTCCTCCACAGAGGCAAGCAGAGCTCAATGAAGGAGAGTGGAGCGCAGAACTCCGTGGAATCGCAGTGTATAGCGTAAAAGTCGTAGCTATCCGAATCTAACCAAGGCTGCCACAACATAACTGAACGTATCCTATCACACACAATGGTGCCGAGACCACTACTACTAGAGCGCAGTATAGCGCAGATATCCACCGAAAACCTAAGTATTGCACAAAAGTCAATGCTGCCCTATCCTAACCAATCCAAACTTAATATAACCTAACTCAACCTAACTTATCCTAACGTGCCGAGACCATTATCTCACGCCCCCTAGAGCTAAGCGGAATATACTAAAGCACAGTAGAGCGCAGAAAGCCACCTAATAGCAGTTTATAGCACGAGAGACAGAGATATCCTAACCTAACCAGGCCTAACCTAACGTAACCAGACGTAGGATAGCTAAACGTAACGCGCCGAGATCACCATTACTGGCCACCCCAGAGCCTAGCAGAACATATCAGTGCACAGTACAGCGCTGAGATCCACCGAACATCAGTGTATAACACAAGAGTAGAAGCGATTCTGGCCAAACCTAACTGAACCTAACCTATTCAAACATAACCTACCATAACCTATCGTGCAACGACGGCTACTGCTGGCCTCCCCAGATTTGAGCGCAGTATAGTAGAGCAATTAATAGCGCCGAAATACACCGAATAGCAGTGTGTAGCACAAAAGTCAAAGTTATCCAATCCTAACCTAACCAAACGGAATATACCGTAACGTTATATACCTCTACCTGACGTGCCGAGACGACTGCTGCTGGCCTCCGCAGAACGAAGTGAAACATACTAGAGCACTAGAGCAGAATATAATAGCCCACAGTAGAGCGCAGGAATCCACCGAACATCCGTTTATACCACGAAAGGCGAAGCTAACCAAGCCTAGCCTAACCAAACGTATCCTAACACAACATAACACGCCGGTACCACAATTGCTGGCATCACCAGGAACAAGCACAACGTACTAGAGCACTGCAGCGCGTAGAAATCCACCGAATAGCTGTGCACAGCACAAAAGGCCAAGTTACCCTGACCTAACGTGGCGAATTCTAATATATCAAAACGTAACCTATCTAAATCAATCGTGCCACGACCACTGCTGTCGTCTTCTCCGTAGCCATGCAGACCATATTAGAGCAATATAGGTCACAGTAATCCATCGAATAGCACTGTATAGCGCAAGAGTCAGAGATATCATATCCTAACACAACCATCCGTCACATAACCGAACGCAACATAACTCAAACCTCCGTGCCGCGTCCGCAAGTGCTGGCCTCCCCAGGCCCAAGATGAATATAGCAGAGCACAGTAGGGCGCAGGAAATTGCCGAAGAACAGCGAATGGTACGATAGTCGAAGCTACCCTGTCCGAACCGAACGTAACCTGACATAACGGAACGTAACGTGATTGAACCTTGCGCGCCATGACCACTATTGCTGACCACCGCAGACCCAAGTAGAGCGTGTTAGAGTATAGTAGAGCGCAGAAATTCACCGAATAGCAGTGGATAGCACAAAACTCGATGCTACCCCACCCTATCTTAGCCTCAACTAACCTGCTACCAGACGTAACGTAAATAAACCCAACGTGACGAGACGTCTTTTGCTGCCGTCCCCAGTGCCATGCAGAGCATATGAGAGGAGAGTACAGCTCAGGAACCAATAGAATCGCATTGTGTAGCATAAAAGTCAAAGCTACCCCATCCTATCCTAACCAAGCTTAGCGTGACTTAGCGCAACCTAACTCAGCCTAACGTGCCATGGACACTACTGCTCACCTCCCCAGAGCCAGTCAGAATGTACTCGAGTAGAGTAGAGCGCAAAAATCGACCGCATAGCCGTATATTGCACAAAAGACTTAGATATCCTAACGTAACATGACCTAACCTAGCCTAACCAAACGCAACCTAACCCAACATAACGTGCCGAAAACAATATGGCTGGCATTCCCATGGCCATGCAATGCTTATTAGAGCAGAGCAGAATGCATGAATCCGCCGAAGAGCAGTGCACAGCATAAAAGTCGAAGCTACCCCCTACTAGCATAATTTACCGTCACATAACCAAACGTAACGTAGCTCACACCAGCGTACCGAGGACACTGTTGCTGGCCTCTCGGCAGCCAAGGACAACATACCAGAGCACAGTAGAGCGCAGAAATCCACCGAAAAGCAGTGTGTTACGCATAAGTATGGGCTATCCTGTCCAAACCTAACCAATCGTAACATAACCGAACCCGGCATTACCATGAATAACGTGCTGTGAGCACCACTGCCGCCCCCCCCCCAAGGCTGAGCAGATTATAGTAGACTACACAAGAGCCCAGAAATCTGCTTCGTTGCAGTGTTCAGGACAAGAGCCAAAAAATCCACACCTTACATCAACAAACCTAAGCAAACCAAACGTAGCCTAACTCAACATGACGATCCGAGACCATTACTGCTGCCATACCCAGAGCCAAGCAGAACATTCTAGAGCACAGTAGAGCGCAAGGATCCACCGAATAGCAGAGTATGGCACAAAAGTCGAAGCTGTCCCATCCTAACCTAGCAGATAGTGACATAACCAAACGTAACCTTACGCAATATAACTTGCCACGATCACTACTGCTGGCCACCCAGAACCGAGCAGAACTTAGCAAAGCACAATAGTGCGTAGAAACCCACCGAATAGCTGCGTATTGCGCACAAGTCAAAATTACCCTGTCCTAACCAAACATACCGTGGCATACCAAGCCTGGCCTTGCGCTACCCAACGTGTCACGTGAACTATTTCTGGCCTGCCAAAGCCATGCAGAACATGGTAGAGGAGAACAGTGCTCAGAGGTCAACAGAATATCAGTGTATAACATAAAAGGCAGAGCTGCCATATCCAAACCTAACAAAACGAAATATAAACAAACGTAACATATCTCAACTTAAAGTGCCGCGACCACTTTTGCTGGCATACTGACGGTCAAGCAAAATATAGTAGAGCACAGCAGAGCCCAGAAATCCGCCATATAGCAGTGTAGAGCATGAAAGTAAAAACCATATATACCGAACTAAGACTAACGCGCCCTAACCAAACGTGACATAACCCAAACTAACGTGCCGAGACCTCTATGCCCCCCCCCCCAAGCAGAACAGCAAATTAAAGTACAGCACGTCGCCGAAATCCATTGAATCGCATTGTATAGCGGAAAAGTCAAAGCTGTGAGGACCTGACCCATACTAACCAAACATAACCAAACGTAGCCTAACCCAGCATAACGTGCCGCGACTATTCCTGTCCTCCCCGGAGCCAAACAGTGTGTGGTAGAGCAGAGTACATCACAGAAATACACAGAATTACAGTGTATAGCGCAAAAGTCGAAGGTATCGTAACCTATCCTGGCCTAACCTACCCTTGCCGAACGTAGCAAAGCACAAATTATAGTACCGCGACCACTGCTCCTGGCTCCCCAGAGCATAGCAGAGTGTAGTAGAGCACAGTAGATCACAGAAATCCACCGAATAACAGTGTATGGTACGAAAGACAAAGCTATCCCTACAAAACTATACCTAACCTAACCTAACCAAACGAAACCTAACGCAACCTGATGTGCCCCGACCACTATTGCTCGCCTCCCCAGAGTCGTACAGGCTACAGTAGAGCAATGTAGATCGCAGGTATCCGCCGAATAGCAGCTTACAGCGCAAAAGTGCATGAAGTCATGACCGAGCCATCCCAACCTAACCCGACGAAATGGAACCTTACTCAACCTAACGTGCCGAGACCATTATTTCTGGTCACCCCCGAGCCAGGTAGAGCGCATTAGAGCATATTAGAGCGCAGAAACCCGCCGAATAACGGTGTAAAACACAAAACTCGAAGTAGCTTATCTTAACCAAGCTAGGCGTATCATTACCAAACGTATCATAACTCAAATTACCGTACTGATTCCAAAATTGCTGTCATTCCGTGGGCTAAACAAAGCTTACTAAAGCGCAGTGCAGCGTAGGAGTACATGGAATAACAGTGTATATTACGAAAGTCTGAGTCACCTTGCAGAGATTAACCTAAACTAACCTAACCAAACGTAAACTGACTCAACATAACGAACCGAGAATTCTATTGCTGGCCACCACAGTCAGAACCAGAAAGCATTAGAGCACCGTAGTGCGCAGATGTGCGCGGATGGAAGTGCATAGCACAAAAGCCTAAACCGTCCTATCCTAACCTCCCAAACCTAACACGACCTAACTTAGCATAGCTCAACCTAACGTGCCGAGACCACCAAGGCTGACTTCCGCAGAGCCGTGCAGAATATACTAGAGCACAGCAGAGCGCAAGAATCCGCCGCATTGCAGTGTATAGCACAAGAGTTCAAGGTATCCAAACCTGACCTGTCCCAACTTAACCTAACCAAGCGTAGCATAGCCCAGCGCAACGTAACGCGATCACTGCTCTTGGCCCCACGGAGCCTAGCAGAATAGATTAGAGCGCTGTAGTTCACAGAAAAACACCGAATAGTAGTATATAGCATGAAAGTCGAAGCAACCCTGACAAAACGTAGTCTAACCTAACATAACCAATCGTAACGTAACACAACCTAGCGTGCCACAGCCACCATTGCTCTCCTCCCAGCGTCCAGGGGAGTACGGTAGAGTAATATAGAGCTCAGAAATCCACCACATTGTGGTGAACAGCGAAAAAGCCGTAGAAAGCCTAACATAACATGACCTATCCGAAAGTAACAAAGCGTCGCATTTCTCAACATAGCGAGCCGCAACCACTGCTCCTGGCATCCCCAGAACAACGCAGAATGTAGTTGAGCACAGTAGAACACAGAAATACGCCGAAAAGCAGTCTATATCACGTAAGTCAAAGTAGCATATCCTATCCTATCCAAACGTGGCATACCCAAACGTAGCATAACTCAACCTAACATGGAAAGACCTGTATTGCTGGACGCCACAGCGGCAAGCAGAATGTACTTGAGCCCAGTAGGGCGCAAAAATCTACCGCATTGCTGTGAATAGCACAAAAGCCGTAGATATCATAACTTAACCTATTCTTATCTAGCATAACCGAAAGCAGAATGACACAACATGACGTGGCGCGATCATTAAACGTGGCCTCCGCAGAGCAAAGCAGTATGCAGTACAGCAAGGCCGATTACAGGAATCCGCCGAATAGCAGTGTGAGGCACAAAAGTCAATGCAACCTATCCTAACCTAGCCAAAGGTGGTATATTCAAATGTATCATAGCTCAACATAAGGTACCGAGACCGCTATTGCAGGTCACCGCAGATCCAAGCAGAACTTATCAGCACGCAGTAGAGCGCAGGAGTGCACCGAACAGTAGTGAATGGCACTAGAGCCTAAGCTATTCTGTCCTCAAGTATCCAAACTTGCCATATGCAAACGTAGCCTAACCAAACATATCGCACCGAGTCCACTATTGCTGGCCTCCCAAAGCCAAGCAGAGCACTTTAGGGGAGAGCAGAGCGCAGAGGACCACAGAATGGCAGCGTGTCGCACGAAAATTAAAGGCATTCTAACCTAAACCAAACAAACCTAACCTTACCAAATGTAAACTAACTCAACCTAACGCGCCACGGCCACCGTTTCTGGCTATCCCAGATCAAAACAGAGTATATTAGATCGTAGTAGAGCGAAGAAATCCGCAGAATAGCAGTGCATGGAGCAAAAGTCAGAGCTGTCCTATCCTAACCTAACCAAACCTAGAATAAGCGGACGTTACGAAGCCCTACCTGACGTGCCACGAACGCTATTCCTGGCATTAGATGAGCTAAGCAGATTACAGCAGGGCAATGTAGCACGCTGATATCTTTCGAATAGCAGTGTAAAGCGCAGAAGTCGAAGCCATCCTAACCAAACGTGGCCAAACCAGACGTCAACAAACGCAACATAACTCAACCTAACTTGCCGATAACACTATTCCTGGCGTCCACAGTGACAGGCAGAGTGTGATTGCGCTCAGGAGAGAGCAGAAGTCCATTGAGTGGCAGTATGCAGCTCAAATGTCAAAGCTACCTCAACCAAACTCTGCGTAACTTGTCATAACCAAACGTAATGTAACTCAACCAAACGTGCCGCGAACAATAATTCCGGCCGCCACGGGACCAAGCAGGTTAGGGTAGAGCCCAGTAGAGGGCAGGAATACACCGAACGGCAGTGTATAGCGCGATAATCAAAGCGATCCTGTCCAAACATAGCACAACCTCACACAACCAAACGTAACCTATCTCAAACTAACGTGCCAAGACCACCATTTCAGCCCTCGCAAGGGTCGAGCAGAGCAGAGTAGTGAAAAGTGGAGCGCAGAAATCCACCGAATGGTAGCATATAGCGTAAAGCTTCAAGCCATCCATTCCTAACACGACCAATCGTGACACAACCGAACGTAACATAACTCAAGGTAACATGCCGAGACCACTATTGCTGTCCTCGCCAAATCCAAGCAGAGCGCGTTAGAGCGCGGTAGAGCGCAGAAATCCACGGAATTGCAGCAAATAGGGCAAAAGACAAAGCTAACCCTTCCTCGCCTAGCCAAACCTCACCTAACCAAACGTAATTTGACTCAATCTAACGTGCCGCAGCAGCAGTTGCTGGCCTTCCCTGGGCCATGCAGAACATACTAGAGGAGGATAGGGCGCATAAATCCATGAAATTGCAGTGCATAGCAGAAAAATCATGGCTATCCGGAACTTACCCATGCCAACTTTAACTAACCAAACGTTACCTAACACAGTCAAACATGCCGCGGCCGCTATTTCTGTCCTCTCCAGAGCAAAGCAGACCACATTAGAGGACAGTGGAGCGCAGAAATCCACCGAACTGC
>NW_016908977.1:0-68476 GCF_001483705.2 Eufriesea mexicana | reverse complement strand
TTCCACAGTTGTCGACCGGGGTATATTAGAACAATGTAGAGCGCAGAAATCCGTCGAGCAGCATTGTATAGCACGAAGGTCATAGAAATCTGAACCAAACCTTTCTAACCTACTCTAACGAAACGAAACATAACACAATCTAACATGCCGGGACCATTATTACTGGACACCACAGAGAGATGAAGAACGTATTAGAACGCAGTAGAGCACAGATGGCCACCAAATAGCAATGAGTGGCACGAAACTCTGAGCTACTCTGTCCTAACACAGCCAAAATTGGCATATACAAACGTAGCCTAACCAAATCTAACGCACCGGAACCACTATTTCTGGACGCGTCAGCGCAGAGCAAAAAATATTAGAGCACAGTGGAGCGCAGGCACCCGTGGATAGCAGTGTATAGCACAAAAGTCAAAGCTATCCTATCATGTCCTCACCAAACGTAAACAAGCCGAACGTAGCCTAACACAACCTATAGAGCCCAAACCGCTACTGCTGGCCTCCCGAGCGCGTAGCAGAATATGCTACAGCACAGCGGTGCGCATAAATCCACCACATTGCAGATTATAGCACAAAAGTCAGACACATCCTGCCATAATCTGACTTTATCTAACCAAACGAGACGTAGCATAACCCAATATGACGTGCCGCGACCACTGCTTCTGGCCTCCCCAGAGCCAAGCCGAATGAGGTAGAGCAGAGTAGATCACAGAAATCCGCGGAATGACAGTGTACAGCAAAAAAGAAGAATTAGTGTATCCTAACCTAGCCAAACGTAACATACCAAAACGTAGCCTAGCAGAACCTAACATGACGAAACCACTATTGCTGCCCTCCGCAGAGACAAGTAGAATGTACTGGAGCACAGTAGGGCGCAGAAATCCACCGCATTGCAGTGAATAGCACAAGAGACGTAGATACCCCAACATAATCTGACTCAGTCTATCCTAACCAAACGCTGCCTAACCAAACATTACGTGGCGAGACCGCTGCTCCGGGCCTTCCCAGAGCAATGTAGAATGTAGTAGCGCACAGTAGATCACAGAAATCCACCTGACAACAGTGTACAGCACGAAAGTCGTAGGTATCCTAACCAAACATGGACTAGTCTAAGCTTACCAAACATACCCTACCAACCTGACGTGCTACGACCACTATTGTACGCCAACCCAGATTCGAGCTGAGTAGAGTAGAGTAGGGCACTGTAGAACACTAGAATCCACTGAATAGCAGATTATAACAAAGAAGTCAAAATTATCCTATCCGAGCCTTCCTAACCAAAGCTATCGAAACGTAACACTATTCAACATAACGTGTCGCCACCAATGTCACTGGACGCCCGGGAGCCAAGCAGAGCCTACTAGAGCACATTAGAGCGCAGAAATACGCGGAACAGCAGTGTATAGCACAAAAGTCAGAGTAGCATATTCTAACTTTGCCAAACGTGACATATACAGATGTAGCCTCACTCAACCTAACATGACGAGACCACTATTGCAGCACTCCACAGAGACAAGCAGAATGAACTAGAGCACAGTAGAGAGCAGAAGTCCACTGCAGATACACTAACCTGACCTGATCTGACCTAACCTAACCAAGTGTCGCATAGCTCATCGCAGCGTGCCGCGACCACTGCTCCTGGCCTCTCCAGAGCCAAGCTGATTGAAGTTCAGCACAGTGGACCACAGAAAAACTCATATCCAAACGTAACATAACAATACCTATCGTACCGCGGCTACTATTGCTGGCCTCCCCAGAGACTGGCAGAGCATACTGGAGCGCAGTAGAGTGCAGAAATCCACCAAATAGTAGTGTACAGCACGGAAGACAAAGCTATACTTACCAAACATAACCTACCATAACCTAACGAATCATCACCTATCTCGAAGTAACGTGCCACGACAAACTATTGCTCGCTTCCACAGTTGTCGACCGGGGTATATTAGAACAATGTAGAGCGCAGAAATCCGTCGAGCAGCATTGTATAGCACGAAGGTCATAGAAATCTGAACCAAACCTTTCTAACCTACTCTAACGAAACGAAACATAACACAATCTAACATGCCGGGACCATTATTACTGGACACCACAGAGAGATGAAGAACGTATTAGAACGCAGTAGAGCACAGATGGCCACCAAATAGCAATGAGTGGCACGAAACTCTGAGCTACTCTGTCCTAACACAGCCAAAATTGGCATATACAAACGTAGCCTAACCAAATCTAACGCACCGGAACCACTATTTCTGGACGCGTCAGCGCAGAGCAAAAAATATTAGAGCACAGTGGAGCGCAGGCACCCGTGGATAGCAGTGTATAGCACAAAAGTCAAAGCTATCCTATCATGTCCTCACCAAACGTAAACAAGCCGAACGTAGCCTAACACAACCTATAGAGCCCAAACCGCTACTGCTGGCCTCCCGAGCGCGTAGCAGAATATGCTACAGCACAGCGGTGCGCATAAAT
This sequence comes from Eufriesea mexicana, assembly GCF_001483705.2. Taxonomy (NCBI): domain Eukaryota; kingdom Metazoa; phylum Arthropoda; class Insecta; order Hymenoptera; family Apidae; genus Eufriesea; species Eufriesea mexicana. Next base: position 66,010 of record NW_016908977.1, on the reverse strand, counting down.
CCACCACATTGCAGATTATAGCACAAAAGTCAGACACATCCTGCCATAATCTGACTTTATCTAACCAAACGAGACGTAGCATAACCCAATATGACGTGCCGCGACCACTGCTTCTGGCCTCCCCAGAGCCAAGCCGAATGAGGTAGAGCAGAGTAGATCACAGAAATCCGCGGAATGACAGTGTACAGCAAAAAAGAAGAATTAGTGTATCCTAACCTAGCCAAACGTAACATACCAAAACGTAGCCTAGCAGAACCTAACATGACGAAACCACTATTGCTGCCCTCCGCAGAGACAAGTAGAATGTACTGGAGCACAGTAGGGCGCAGAAATCCACCGCATTGCAGTGAATAGCACAAGAGACGTAGATACCCCAACATAATCTGACTCAGTCTATCCTAACCAAACGCTGCCTAACCAAACATTACGTGGCGAGACCGCTGCTCCGGGCCTTCCCAGAGCAATGTAGAATGTAGTAGCGCACAGTAGATCACAGAAATCCACCTGACAACAGTGTACAGCACGAAAGTCGTAGGTATCCTAACCAAACATGGACTAGTCTAAGCTTACCAAACATACCCTACCAACCTGACGTGCTACGACCACTATTGTACGCCAACCCAGATTCGAGCTGAGTAGAGTAGAGTAGGGCACTGTAGAACACTAGAATCCACTGAATAGCAGATTATAACAAAGAAGTCAAAATTATCCTATCCGAGCCTTCCTAACCAAAGCTATCGAAACGTAACACTATTCAACATAACGTGTCGCCACCAATGTCACTGGACGCCCGGGAGCCAAGCAGAGCCTACTAGAGCACATTAGAGCGCAGAAATACGCGGAACAGCAGTGTATAGCACAAAAGTCAGAGTAGCATATTCTAACTTTGCCAAACGTGACATATACAGATGTAGCCTCACTCAACCTAACATGACGAGACCACTATTGCAGCACTCCACAGAGACAAGCAGAATGAACTAGAGCACAGTAGAGAGCAGAAGTCCACTGCAGATACACTAACCTGACCTGATCTGACCTAACCTAACCAAGTGTCGCATAGCTCATCGCAGCGTGCCGCGACCACTGCTCCTGGCCTCTCCAGAGCCAAGCTGATTGAAGTTCAGCACAGTGGACCACAGAAAAACACCGAATAACAGTGCACAGCGTGAAAGTGGCAGCTACTCTAAGCAAACGTGTCCTAACCTGACCGAAAAATCGTAACATAACACAACCTAACCCACCGCGGCCATTATTTTTCGCATCGCCACAGTCGAGCAGAGTATGGTAGAGCATCGTAGAGCGCGGAATTCCACCGAATAACAGTGTGTAGGACGAAAGTCAGAGCTACGCTGACCAATTTCCACAGTTGTCGACCGGGGTATATTAGAACAATGTAGAGCGCAGAAATCCGTCGAGCAGCATTGTATAGCACGAAGGTCATAGAAATCTGAACCAAACCTTTCTAACCTACTCTAACGAAACGAAACATAACACAATCTAACATGCCGGGACCATTATTACTGGACACCACAGAGAGATGAAGAACGTATTAGAACGCAGTAGAGCACAGATGGCCACCAAATAGCAATGAGTGGCACGAAACTCTGAGCTACTCTGTCCTAACACAGCCAAAATTGGCATATACAAACGTAGCCTAACCAAATCTAACGCACCGGAACCACTATTTCTGGACGCGTCAGCGCAGAGCAAAAAATATTAGAGCACAGTGGAGCGCAGGCACCCGTGGATAGCAGTGTATAGCACAAAAGTCAAAGCTATCCTATCATGTCCTCACCAAACGTAAACAAGCCGAACGTAGCCTAACACAACCTATAGAGCCCAAACCGCTACTGCTGGCCTCCCGAGCGCGTAGCAGAATATGCTACAGCACAGCGGTGCGCATAAATCCACCACATTGCAGATTATAGCACAAAAGTCAGACACATCCTGCCATAATCTGACTTTATCTAACCAAACGAGACGTAGCATAACCCAATATGACGTGCCGCGACCACTGCTTCTGGCCTCCCCAGAGCCAAGCCGAATGAGGTAGAGCAGAGTAGATCACAGAAATCCGCGGAATGACAGTGTACAGCAAAAAAGAAGAATTAGTGTATCCTAACCTAGCCAAACGTAACATACCAAAACGTAGCCTAGCAGAACCTAACATGACGAAACCACTATTGCTGCCCTCCGCAGAGACAAGTAGAATGTACTGGAGCACAGTAGGGCGCAGAAATCCACCGCATTGCAGTGAATAGCACAAGAGACGTAGATACCCCAACATAATCTGACTCAGTCTATCCTAACCAAACGCTGCCTAACCAAACATTACGTGGCGAGACCGCTGCTCCGGGCCTTCCCAGAGCAATGTAGAATGTAGTAGCGCACAGTAGATCACAGAAATCCACCTGACAACAGTGTACAGCACGAAAGTCGTAGGTATCCTAACCAAACATGGACTAGTCTAAGCTTACCAAACATACCCTACCAACCTGACGTGCTACGACCACTATTGTACGCCAACCCAGATTCGAGCTGAGTAGAGTAGAGTAGGGCACTGTAGAACACTAGAATCCACTGAATAGCAGATTATAACAAAGAAGTCAAAATTATCCTATCCGAGCCTTCCTAACCAAAGCTATCGAAACGTAACACTATTCAACATAACGTGTCGCCACCAATGTCACTGGACGCCCGGGAGCCAAGCAGAGCCTACTAGAGCACATTAGAGCGCAGAAATACGCGGAACAGCAGTGTATAGCACAAAAGTCAGAGTAGCATATTCTAACTTTGCCAAACGTGACATATACAGATGTAGCCTCACTCAACCTAACATGACGAGACCACTATTGCAGCACTCCACAGAGACAAGCAGAATGAACTAGAGCACAGTAGAGAGCAGAAGTCCACTGCAGATACACTAACCTGACCTGATCTGACCTAACCTAACCAAGTGTCGCATAGCTCATCGCAGCGTGCCGCGACCACTGCTCCTGGCCTCTCCAGAGCCAAGCTGATTGAAGTTCAGCACAGTGGACCACAGAAAAACACCGAATAACAGTGCACAGCGTGAAAGTGGCAGCTACTCTAAGCAAACGTGTCCTAACCTGACCGAAAAATCGTAACATAACACAACCTAACCCACCGCGGCCATTATTTTTCGCATCGCCACAGTCGAGCAGAGTATGGTAGAGCATCGTAGAGCGCGGAATTCCACCGAATAACAGTGTGTAGGACGAAAGTCAGAGCTACGCTGACCAAACTTAACCTAACCTAACGTGACCAAACGTAACTAAACTCATCCTGACGTGCCACGACCACTATTTCTCGCCTCCGCAGATTCCAGCAGAGTATAGTAGAGCAATGTAGGGCGCTGGAAGCCACCGAATTGCAGTGCATGTTACAAAAGTCAAGTACTCCCTAACCTAACCTGCCCTAACCAAACGTAACCGTACGTAGCATAGATAATTGTAATGGTCTCCGACTAATGAGTGGCACGAAACTCTGAGCTACTCTGTCCTAACACAGCCAAAATTGGCATATACAAACGTAGCCTAACCAAATCTAACGCACCGGAACCACTATTTCTGGACGCGTCAGCGCAGAGCAAAAAATATTAGAGCACAGTGGAGCGCAGGCACCCGTGGATAGCAGTGTATAGCACAAAAGTCAAAGCTATCCTATCATGTCCTCACCAAACGTAAACAAGCCGAACGTAGCCTAACACAACCTATAGAGCCCAAACCGCTACTGCTGGCCTCCCGAGCGCGTAGCAGAATATGCTACAGCACAGCGGTGCGCATAAATCCACCACATTGCAGATTATAGCACAAAAGTCAGACACATCCTGCCATAATCTGACTTTATCTAACCAAACGAGACGTAGCATAACCCAATATGACGTGCCGCGACCACTGCTTCTGGCCTCCCCAGAGCCAAGCCGAATGAGGTAGAGCAGAGTAGATCACAGAAATCCGCGGAATGACAGTGTACAGCAAAAAAGAAGAATTAGTGTATCCTAACCTAGCCAAACGTAACATACCAAAACGTAGCCTAGCAGAACCTAACATGACGAAACCACTATTGCTGCCCTCCGCAGAGACAAGTAGAATGTACTGGAGCACAGTAGGGCGCAGAAATCCACCGCATTGCAGTGAATAGCACAAGAGACGTAGATACCCCAACATAATCTGACTCAGTCTATCCTAACCAAACGCTGCCTAACCAAACATTACGTGGCGAGACCGCTGCTCCGGGCCTTCCCAGAGCAATGTAGAATGTAGTAGCGCACAGTAGATCACAGAAATCCACCTGACAACAGTGTACAGCACGAAAGTCGTAGGTATCCTAACCAAACATGGACTAGTCTAAGCTTACCAAACATACCCTACCAACCTGACGTGCTACGACCACTATTGTACGCCAACCCAGATTCGAGCTGAGTAGAGTAGAGTAGGGCACTGTAGAACACTAGAATCCACTGAATAGCAGATTATAACAAAGAAGTCAAAATTATCCTATCCGAGCCTTCCTAACCAAAGCTATCGAAACGTAACACTATTCAACATAACGTGTCGCCACCAATGTCACTGGACGCCCGGGAGCCAAGCAGAGCCTACTAGAGCACATTAGAGCGCAGAAATACGCGGAACAGCAGTGTATAGCACAAAAGTCAGAGTAGCATATTCTAACTTTGCCAAACGTGACATATACAGATGTAGCCTCACTCAACCTAACATGACGAGACCACTATTGCAGCACTCCACAGAGACAAGCAGAATGAACTAGAGCACAGTAGAGAGCAGAAGTCCACTGCAGATACACTAACCTGACCTGATCTGACCTAACCTAACCAAGTGTCGCATAGCTCATCGCAGCGTGCCGCGACCACTGCTCCTGGCCTCTCCAGAGCCAAGCTGATTGAAGTTCAGCACAGTGGACCACAGAAAAACACCGAATAACAGTGCACAGCGTGAAAGTGGCAGCTACTCTAAGCAAACGTGTCCTAACCTGACCGAAAAATCGTAACATAACACAACCTAACCCACCGCGGCCATTATTTTTCGCATCGCCACAGTCGAGCAGAGTATGGTAGAGCATCGTAGAGCGCGGAATTCCACCGAATAACAGTGTGTAGGACGAAAGTCAGAGCTACGCTGACCAAACTTAACCTAACCTAACGTGACCAAACGTAACTAAACTCATCCTGACGTGCCACGACCACTATTTCTCGCCTCTGCAGATTCCAGCAGAGTATAGTAGAGCAATGTAGGGCGCTGGAAGCCACCGAATTGCAGTGCATGTTACAAAAGTCAAGTACTCCCTAACCTAACCTGCCCTAACCAAACGTAACCGTACGTAGCATAGATAATTGTAATGGTCTCCGACAAATGCTCCTGGCCTCCCATGAGCCAATCAGAATGTATCAGGGCACAGTAGGTCACAGAAATACACTTAATAGCAGTGCGTAGCCCGAATGTAGAAGCTATACTTACCAAATGTAGCCTAACCTAATCAAACCAAACGTAACCGAACACAACCTGACGAGCCACGACCACTGCTGCACCCTTATCACGAGTCGAGCTGAGAATAATTGGGCAGTGTAGGGCGCAGGAAACCACCGAACAGCAGTTTGTGGCACAAAAGTAAAAGAAATCCTAACCGAGGCTTCCAAGCCTAACCTAACGAAATGTAACATATCTCAACATAACGTGCCAAGACCACTATCACTGGCCACCCCGGATCGAAGCAGAGCATACTAGAGCAAAATACATCGCAGAAACCCACCGAATAGCGGTGCATAGCACGGGAGACAAAGTAGCCTAACATATCCTAGCCAAATGTAGCACATGCAATCAAACGTAACATACCAAAACGTAGCCTAGCAGAACCTAACATGACGAAACCACTATTGCTGCCCTCCGCAGAGACAAGTAGAATGTACTAGAGCACAGTAGGGCGCAGAAATCCACCGCATTGCAGTGAATAGCACAAGAGACGTAGATACCCCAACATAATCTGACTCAGTCTATCCTAACCAAACGCTGCCTAACCAAACATTACGTGGCGAGACCGCTGCTCCGGGCCTTCCCAGAGCAATGTAGAATGTAGTAGCGCACAGTAGATCACAGAAATCCACCTGACAACAGTGTACAGCACGAAAGTCGTAGGTATCCTAACCAAACATGGACTAGTCTAAGCTTACCAAACATACCCTACCAACCTGACGTGCTACGACCACTATTGTACGCCAACCCAGATTCGAGCTGAGTAGAGTAGAGTAGGGCACTGTAGAACACTAGAATCCACTGAATAGCAGATTATAACAAAGAAGTCAAAATTATCCTATCCGAGCCTTTAACGTGCCGAGGCCGACATTGCTGGCATTCCCAGGGCTAGCCATAATATAGTAGAATACAGTACAGCGCGGGAATTCTCCTAACAGTTGTGAATAGAACAAGAGCCAATGTCGCATATCCTAACCTAGTCAGACGTTACATACGCAAACGTAGCCTAACTCTACCTAACACTGCGAGACCACTATTGCTGGCCCCAGCGGCAAGCAGAATGTACTAGGACATATTAGATGAAAGATTCACTGGACGCCCGGGAGCCAAGCAGAGCCTACTAGAGCACATTAGAGCGCAGAAATACGCGGAACAGCAGTGTATAGCACAAAAGTCAGAGTAGCATATTCTAACTTTGCCAAACGTGACATATACAGATGTAGCCTCACTCAACCTAACATGACGAGACCACTATTGCAGCACTCCACAGAGACAAGCAGAATGAACTAGAGCACAGTAGAGAGCAGAAGTCCACTGCAGATACACTAACCTGACCTGATCTGACCTAACCTAACCAAGTGTCGCATAGCTCATCGCAGCGTGCCGCGACCACTGCTCCTGGCCTCTCCAGAGCCAAGCTGATTGAAGTTCAGCACAGTGGACCACAGAAAAACACCGAATAACAGTGCACAGCGTGAAAGTGGCAGCTACTCTAAGCAAACGTGTCCTAACCTGACCGAAAAATCGTAACATAACACAACCTAACCCACCGCGGCCATTATTTTTCGCATCGCCACAGTCGAGCAGAGTATGGTAGAGCATCGTAGAGCGCGGAATTCCACCGAATAACAGTGTGTAGGACGAAAGTCAGAGCTACGCTGACCAAACTTAACCTAACCTAACGTGACCAAACGTAACTAAACTCATCCTGACGTGCCACGACCACTATTTCTCGCCTCCGCAGATTCCAGCAGAGTATAGTAGAGCAATGTAGGGCGCTGGAAGCCACCGAATTGCAGTGCATGTTACAAAAGTCAAGTACTCCCTAACCTAACCTGCCCTAACCAAACGTAACCGTACGTAGCATAGATAATTGTAATGGTCTCCGACAAATGCTCCTGGCCTCCCATGAGCCAATCAGAATGTATCAGGGCACAGTAGGTCACAGAAATACACTTAATAGCAGTGCGTAGCCCGAATGTAGAAGCTATACTTACCAAATGTAGCCTAACCTAATCAAACCAAACGTAACCGAACACAACCTGACGAGCCACGACCACTGCTGCACCCTTATCACGAGTCGAGCTGAGAATAATTGGGCAGTGTAGGGCGCAGGAAACCACCGAACAGCAGTTTGTGGCACAAAAGTAAAAGAAATCCTAACCGAGGCTTCCAAGCCTAACCTAACGAAATGTAACATATCTCAACATAACGTGCCAAGACCACTATCACTGGCCACCCCGGATCGAAGCAGAGCATACTAGAGCAAAATACATCGCAGAAACCCACCGAATAGCGGTGCATAGCACGGGAGACAAAGTAGCCTAACATATCCTAGCCAAATGTAGCACATGCAAACGTTATATTTCTCAACCTAACATGACGAAACCACTAGTGCAGGCCTCCAGAGAGACAAGCAGAACGTACTAGAGCAAAGTTGGACGTAGAAATCAACCGCATTGCTGTGAATAGCACAAGATCCGTAGATATCCTAACCTAACAGGACATAGTCTAACCTAACCAAACGCAGCATATCCAAGCGTGGCGTGCCGCGACCATTGCTCCTGGGCACCCCAGAGAAAAGCAGATTTTAGCAGAGCGCAGTAGATCGCAAAATCGGCCGAAAAGCAGTGTAAAGAACGATAGAAAGATTAGCATATCCTAACGTAGCCAAACGTGACATACACAAACTTAGCATAGATCAACCTAACGGGCCGAGACCACTATTGCAGGCCTCCCCAGGGACAAGCAGAACGCTGTAGGCCGCAGTCGAGGGCAGAAATCCACCGAACAGCAGTGAATAACATGAAAGTCAAGGCTACCCTTACCGAACTAATCCAACCTAAGCTAACCTAACGTAGCCTGTCGCAACATAACGTGCCGAGGCCGACATTGCTGGCATTCCCAGGGCTAGCCATAATATAGTAGAATACAGTACAGCGCGGGAATTCTCCTAACAGTTGTGAATAGAACAAGAGCCAATGTCGCATATCCTAACCTAGTCAGACGTTACATACGCAAACGTAGCCTAACTCTACCTAACACTGCGAGACCACTATTGCTGGCCCCAGCGGCAAGCAGAATGTACTAGGACATATTAGATGAAAGAAATCCACCGCATTGCAGTTAATGGCTCAAGAGCAGCATATATCCTAACCGAACCTGACCTAATCTAACCCAACCGAACACGGAATAACCCAGCACGACATGCCACGACCACAGCTCCTGGCCTCGCCAGGGAGAAGCAGTGCTTAGTAGATCACTTTATATAACAGAAATCCGCCGAGAAGCTGTGCAAAGCACAATACTCAAAGTAGCATATACGAACCTACCCAAACGTTACATATGCAAACGTGGCCTAACTCCACCTAACATGGCGAGACCACTATTGCTGGACTCCACGGAGACAAGCAGAATGAACTAAAGTTCAGTGGTGCGCAGAGATCCTCCGCAATGTAGGGAATAGCACAAGAGTCGAATATATCCTAACATAACCTGGCCTGGCCGATCCTAACAAAACGCAGCGTAACTCAACGGAGAGTGCCACGACCACTGCTGCCGAATTCCACAGAGCCAAGCAGAACACAGCAGAGCACAGTAGACCACTGGAACCCGCCGGATAGTGGTGCAGAGCACGAAAGTCGAATCCACCCTTTCCAAACATATTCTAAGATTAGCTAATCAAACGTAGCCTAATTCAACATAAATTGCTGCGACTATTTCCGTCCTCCCCAGGTCCAAGTAGCATATAGTGGAGCTCAGTCGAGTGCAGAAGTCCTGCGAATAGCAGTTTATAGCACGAAAGTCAAAGAAAACCTGACCGAGCTTGACTCAACCTAACCTAACCAAACGTAACATACCTCAAACTAACATGCCGCGACCACCCTCGCTGACCTCTCCACAACCAAGCAGAAGATGTTAGAACGCAGTAAAGTGCAGAAATCCGCGGATAGCAGTGTGTAGCACAAGTGTCTGAACTATAGTATCCTAACCTCACCAAATGAGACATACGCGGATGCGGCATAACACAAACAGTCGTGCCGAGACCATTACTGCTGGCCACCCCGGAGACAAGCAGAACATACTAGGGCACACTGGAACGCAGAAGTCCACCATGTAGCAGTGTGTAGCACAAAAGTCAAGGCTATCCTATCCTAATATATCCAATCCTAGCATAACCAAACGTAATCCTAGCTTAACCTAACGTACCCCGGCCACTATTTCTGGCCTCCACAGAGACAAGCAGAATGTACTAGTGCACAGTAGAGCGCAGAAATCCGCCGAATAGCAGTGTATAGCACAAGAGTCGGAGATATCACAACCCAAACTGAACTAATCTAACCAAAATAACGTAGCATACCTCAACATAACGTTCAGCGACCACTGCTCCTGGCCTCCGCGGAGGCAAGCAGAATGTAGTAGAGCACAGTAGATCACAGATATCCACCGAATAACTGTGTATAGCACGAAAGTCAGAGCTATCCTGATCAAGCTTAACCTAACCTAACAGTACCAAACGTAAGTTAACTCAACCTGTCGTGCCACGATCACTATTACTTGCCTCCCCAGAGCAGAGCAGGGTATAGTAGAATAATTTATAGCGCAGAAATGCACCGAATAGCAGCGTATAGCGGAAAAGTCGAAGAAATGCTAACCTAACCTGAACTAAGCTAACCAAAAAAAAAACGTAGCATAACTCAACGTAACGCGTCGCGACCACGGCTGCTTGCGTCCACGGAGCCAAGCAGCACATGGTAGAGCACTCTAGACCACAGAAATCCGCCGAAAAGCAGTGTATGGCACGAAAGTCATAGCTATCATAACCAAATTTAACATAACTTAACGTTACCCAACATAACCTTACTCAACCTAATGTGCCACGACCACTGTTGCTCGCCTCACCAGAGGCGAGCGCAGTATAGTTCAGCAATGTAGAGCGCATAGATCCTCCGAATGGATGTGTATAGCAGAAAAGTCAAAGGAAACCTAACCAAACCTCTCTAACATAGCACAACGAACTGTAACATAACTCAAACTAACGTGCCGAGGACAATATTTCTGGCCACCCCGGAGCCAAGAAGAACATACTAGACCACAGGAGAGCTCAGAAATCCAACGCATTGCAGTGTATGTCACAAATGCTAAAGATATAATAACCGAACAAGCCATAACCTAAACTAGACAAACGTGGCATAACTAAATATGACGTGCAGCGATCATAGCCCGTGGCCTCATCAGGGCCAAGCAAAATGTAGTTGAGGACACTATATCACAGAAATCTTCTGAGGAGCTGAGAAAAGCACAGTAGCCGGAGTAGGCTATGATAACCTAGCCAATCGTATCATAAGCAAACGTAACATAACCCAACCTGACATGACGCGACCACTATTGCTGGCATCCGCAGTGCCAAACAGAAAATACTCGAAGACAGTAGGTCGCAGATATCGGTGGATAGCAGTGTGTATCACAGAAATCTGAACTTTCCTACCCTAACCTCACCGAAGTAAAGCTAGCCAAACGTAGCATAGCTCAACCTAACGCGACCTGACCACTAATGCTGGCCTCCACAGGGCCGAACAGAGTATACTGCAGCACAGTAGAGCGCAGAAGTCCGCCGAATATCAGTGTATGTTGCAAAAGACGAGGATACCCTAACCGCGCCTTCTTATCCTACCCTAGCGAAACGTAACATAACTCAACCTATCGTGTCGATACCAATGTTACTGGCCACCGCAGAGCCAAGCAAAACATATTGGAGCGCAGTAGCGCGTAGAAAATCTCCGAATAGCCGTGAATGGCACGAAAGCCTAAGATATTCCATCCTAACATAGCCAAACTTGTCATATGCAGACATAGCATAACTAAACCTAGCGAGCCAAGACCACCATTGCTGGCTTCCCCAGAGCCAAGTAGGGAATATTAGGAAGCAGTAGAGCGCAGAAGTCGGAGGATAGCAGTGTATATCACAGATGTCTAAACTACCATGTCCTAACCTCATCAAACTTAACATAACCAAACGCGGCATAGCGCAACCTAACATGGGCAGAACACCATTGCTAGCCCCCACAGAGACAAGCAGAGTGCACAAGAGCACAGTAGTGCGCAGAAATTCTCCGCATTGCAGTGCATAGCACAGAAGTCGAAGATACAGTGACATAACCCTACCTAACCAAACCTAACAAAACGGAGCGTAACAGAACAGAGCGTGCCGTGGTCACTGTTGCGGGACTCTCAAGGGACAAGCAGAATACAGTAGAGCACAGTAGATCACAGGAACCCGTCGGATAATAGTGTACAGCACGAAAGTCGAAGCAGTCCTAACCAATCATAGACTAACGTAACGTAATAAAACGTAGCCGATCCCAACGTAACGTGCCGCGGCCACTATCGCTGGCTTGCACATGGCCACGCAGAATATAGTAGAGAACAGTCGAGCGCAGAAATCCACCGGATAGCAGTGTAGAGCACGAAAGTCATAGATACCCAGACCGAGCTCTACATAACGAAACCTAATCGAACGTAACATGACACAGCCTAACGTGCAGCGACCACTGCTCCTGGCCTCCCCTGAGCCAAGCAGAATGTGGTAGAGCACAGTAGATGACAGAAATCCAGCTAGTGACGGTGTATGGCACGAGAGTCATAGCTATCCTAACCATACTAATCCTAACCTAGCAGAACCGAACGTAACATAACATGCAAGGAACGCTATTGCTCGACTCCACAGTGTCGCGTAGAGTATAGTAGACCAACGTTAAGCGGAGAAATCCACTAAATAGCAGTGTACAGCGCAACAGTCGAAGATATTATAACATAGCATGACATAACCTAACCTAACCAAACTTAGCATGAATCAACACAACTTTCCGCGGCCACTGCTGCTGTCGTCACCGGAGCCAAGCATAACATAGTAGAGCACTGTCGATCGCAGAAATCCACCGAAAGGCAGTGTACAGAACGAAAGCCAAAGTGATCCTAACTAAACTTTCCTTAGCCTTCCCACTCAAACATAACCTTACTCAACCTAACGTGCCACGACTTCTAATGCTCTCCTCTCCAGAGTCGGGCGGAGTATAGTAGAAAAATGTAGGGCGCGGACGTCCTCTGAATAGCAGTGCATAGCACAAGTGTCAAAGATATCCTAGCCAAGCCTTCCTAACTTAATCCAACGAAACGTATGCTAACTCAAGCTGACTCGCCGGGAGTACCGTTACTGGTCGCCCCGGGGCCAAGCAAAACATAACAGAGTGGATCGCAGAGATCCACCGAATAGCAGTGTACGTTACAAATGTCGTGGATATTCTGACCTTACCTGGCTTAACCTAACCTAGTCATCTATAGTACAAAGGTCTAGACTATCCTATCCTTACTTTACTAGACGTAACATATACAAACGTAGCACAATTCAACCAAATGTGCCGAGACCACTATTGCCGACCTCCCCAGAACATAGGAGAATATACTAGGGCACAACAGGGCGCAGAAATCCACCGCATTGCTGTGCGTTGCACAAAAGTCAGACATACCATGACCTAACCTGGCCTTACTTAACCTGTCCGAACGTAGTGCAACTAAGCATGAGGTGACGAAGCCAACATTTCTGGCCACCCCAGAGACACGAGTAGCATACTGGACCTCATTAGGGCGCAGAAATCCACCGAAGGGCAGTGAATAGCACAGAAGTCGAAGATATACTGACGTCACCTGCCCTAACCTAGCCGAAAGTTGCGTAACTCATGAGAGCGTGCCTCGACCACTGCTACGAGAATGCACGGAGCCAAGCAGAGTACAGTAAAGTGGAGTGGATCACAGGAACCCGCCGGATAATAGTGTATAGCGCGAAAGTCGGAGCCACCATGGCCAAATAAAACGTAACATAGCCTAATCAAACGTAGCTTATCTCAACATAACGTGCCGCGACTATTGCTGGACACCCCAGGGCCAAGCATGATTTAGCAGAAATCGGCCGAGCGAAGAAATCCTCCGAACTGCAGTGTATGGCACTAAAGTCAATGGTAACCTGACCAAGCTTGTCATAACCCAACCTAACGTGCCGCGATCACTATCGCCGGCCTCCCCAGTGCCAAGCAGAAAGTATTAGAACACAGTAGGGTGCAGATATCCGCGGATAGCAGTGTATAGCACAAAAGTTGAGGCTATCCTCTCCTAATACATCCAACCTTACCATACCCAAACGTATCATAACTCAACCTAACGTACACCGACCACTGTTGCTGGCCTCCGCATAGTAGAGTAGAAATTACTAGAGGACAGTAGGGCGCAGATGTCCATAGAAACGCAGTGCATAGCACAAATGTCATATCTATCCAGAACTTACCCAAGCTAACGTAACCTAACCAAACGTAGCCTACCATAACAAAACGTGCCGCGGCCACTGTTGCTGTCCTCCCAAGGGACATGCAGAATGTAGTGGATCGCAGTGGAGCGATGAAATCCAACGAACAACAGTGTATAACACGAAAGTCAGAGGTACCCCTTCCGATCGCAACCCAACATAAACCAACCAAACATAACCTAACTCAACCTAACACGCCGAGACCCATGTTGCTGACATTCCCACGACTAAGCATAATACATTTGAGCACAGTACAGCGCAGGAGTACTCCGAATAGCAGAGCTTAGCACGGAAGTCTAAGTTGCCAATTCAAACCAACTCAAACGTAATGTATCCATACGTAGCCTAACTGAACCTGGCGTTATGGGACCACTTTTGCTGGCCTCGACAGGGACAAGCAGAATGTACCACAGCACACCAGAGTACAGAAATCCAACGCATAGCAGTGAACGACACAAAAGCCGCAGATGCCGTAACCTAACCTGACCTTATACAACCTAACCAAGCACAGCGTATGCCAGCATGATGTGCAGCGACCACTGCTCCTGGCCTCCCCAGAGCAAATCACATTGCACAGCACAGTAGATCGCAGATATACGCCGAAAAGGAGTGTAAAGCACGAAAGTCAAAGCTATACTGGCCAAATATGGCCTAACTTGACCTAACCACTTGTAACATACCACAAGCTAACGTTCCACGGCCATTATTGCTCGCATCCCCAGACTCGTGCAGAGCATAGCAGAGGAATGCAGACCGCAAGAATCCAACGAATAGCAGAGGATAGCACAAAAGTCGAAGGTACCCTAACATGGCGTGACCTAACCTAACCTAACCGAACGCAGCATAGCTAAACATAACGTGCCGCGACCACTGCTCCTGGCCTGCCCGGAGACAGGCAGAATACATTAGAGCACAGTGGAGGGCAGTAATCCAACGAACAGCAGTGAAAGGCGCAAAAGCCTAAACTAACCTATCCAAACCTCACCAAACGTAACATGAACGAACGTAGCAGAGCTCAAACTAACGTGCCGAGACCACTACTGCTGGCCACTCCAGAGCCAAGCAGAACATGCTAAAGCACATTATCGCGCAGAAATCCGCGGATGGTGGTGTACAGTACAAAAGTCAGACATACGCTGACCAAACCTGACATTACCTAACCTATCCGAGCGTAACGTAACTATTCATGATGTGACGGGACAAACTTTTCTGGCCTCCGCAGAGACAAGCAGATCTTAATAGAGCACATCTGGGCGCAAAAATCCACCGAATAGCAGTGAATAGCACACAAGAAAAAGTAGCCTATCCTAACCTAGCCAAACGAAACACATCCAAACGTAGCCAATGCCAAACTAACACGACGAGTGCAATGTCGCTGGTATCCACAGAGACAAGCGGAATGTACTACCGCGCAGTAGAGGGCAGAGGTCCACCGCATTGCAGTGAACAGCACAACAGCCGTAGTTACACTAACTTAACCTGACATAATCTAACCTAACCAAATGCAGCATAACCCAGCATGACTTGAGGCGACCACAGCCCTGACCTCCCCGGGGCAATGCAGAACGCAGTAGAGCTCAGTAGATCACAGATATCCACCGAACAGCAATGTAAGGCACAACAGCCAATGTAGGCTTTCGTAACCAAGCCAAGCGTGACATGCGCAAACGTAATACAACTCACCTTAACAAGACGAGAGCACAATTGCTTGCCTCCGCAGAGACAAGAACTATGTGCCAGAGTGCAGTATAGCGTAGAAAACCACCGCATTGCGGTGAATAGCACGAAAGAGGTATACATCCTAACATAACCTGACCTAATCTAACCGTACCAAACGCAGCATAACCCAAAACAACGTGCCGCGGCCACTGCTGCAGGCATCACCAGAGCCATGCAGAATACAATAGAGCTCTGTGGATCATTGGAATTCATCAAACAACAGTGTATAGCACGAAAGCCAGAGCTATCCTGACCAAACTTATCCCGACATGACCTAACCAAACATAACCTAACCCAAAATAACGTGCCCCTACCACCATAGCTGGTCTCCTCAGAGTAGAGCAGTGTATAGTAGAGCACTGTAGAGGGCAGAAGTCCTCCGAAAAGCAGTGTAAAGCGCAAAGGTCAAAGAAATCCAATCCAAGCCTTCCTAACCTACCCTAATGGCACGTAACACAAATCAAACCAGCGTGCCGAGACCAGTATTACCGGCCATACCAGAGCCAAGCAGGACATATTAAGGCGCAGTAGGGCGCATAAATCCACCGTATAGCATTGAGGTACACAAAAGTCTAGGCTACTCTGTCCTAACATAATCAAACGTGTCACATGCTAACATAGCCTAAAGCAAGACAAAAGCGCCGAGATCACTATTGCTGGCCGGCATAGAGCCAAGCACAAAATATAAGAGCGCAGTAGACCGCAGAAGTCGGTGGATAGCAGTGTATAGCACAGACGTCTAAACTATCGTATCCTAAACTCACCAGACGTAACACAACCAAACGTAGCACAGCAAAAACTAACTTGCCGAGACCACTATAGCTGTCGTCCCCAGAGCCATGCAGAAGGTACTAGAGCGAAGCAGGACGCAGAAATTCACCGCATTGCAGTGAAAAGCACAAAAGTCGAATATATCCTAACCCAACCTGACATAACCTAACACAAACAACCGTACCATAGCCCAAAGCAACGTGCCGCGACCACTGCGCCTGTCCTCCCCAGAGCCAAGCAGACTGTGGTAGAGCACAGTCGATCACAGGAATTCACCGAATAAAAGTGTGCAGCACGAAATTCAATGCCATCCTCACCAAACTAGCCTAACCTAACCTAACCAATCGTAACATAACTCAAGCTAACGTGTGATTGCCACTATTGCTCCCCTTCCCAGAGACGAGCAGAGTGTAGTAGAGGAACGTAGAGCGCAGAAATACACCGAATAGCAGTGTACAGTACGAAAGTCAAAGACAACCAGGCCGAGCTCGACATGACCAACCAAACCGAACGTAACATAACCAACCTTACGTGCCGAGAACATTATTGCTGCCCTCGCCAGAGCCAATCAGAAAATACTGGAAAACAGTGGAGCGCAGTTACACGCGGGTAGCAGTGTGTATGGCACAAATGTCTAAACTATCCCTCCCTAACCTCACCAAACGTAACACGACCAAACGTAACCCAAATCTTCCTAAAATGACGAGACCACTATTGCTGGCACCCACAGTTACAAGCGGAATGTTCTAGAGCACAGTAGTGCGCACAAGTCCATAGCATTGCAGTGAATAGCCCATATGCCCAAGATACCGTAACCTAACCCGACATAACCAAACCTAGCAGAACGTAGCAAATCTCAAAATAACGTGCCGCGGTCACTGCTCTTGTCCTTCCCAGAGCGAAGCAGAGTTTGATAGGGAACGGTAAATCACAGAATTCCAAGGAATAACAGTGTATAGCACGAAAGTCAATGCTATCGTAACCTGACTTAACCAATCTTAACATAACTCAACATAATGTGCCACGGTCACTATTGCTCGCCTCCCCAGTATCGGGAAGACTGTAGTAGGGGAACGTCGAGCGCAAAAATCCACCGAATAGCTGTGAAGAGCACAAAAGTTAAAGCCATCCTAACCACACTTAGCCTAACCTAACATAACCAAAAGCAACATGTCTCAACCAAACGTTCCAGTTCCACAATTGGTGGCCTCCCCAGAGGCAAGCGAATGATTGTACAGCAATGCAGAGCGCAGATTCCGATCGAATGGCAGTGTATAGCACAGAAGTCATAGATATCGTGACCAAACTTAACCGAACCTAACCTAACCAAACGTAACATATCTCAGCCAAACTTGCCACGACCGCTATTGCTGGCCTCCCCCAATTAATGTCCATGTGAGTAGAGCAGTGCTGCGCACATATATCGACCGAATAGCAGTGTACAGCACAAAAGACATGGCTCTGCTATCCTAACATAACCAAGCGTAACGTAACCAATCGGACAATAGCTTAACCTAACGCGCCGTGACCACTATAGCTGGCCTACACAGAGCCATACTTAATATGCTAGAGAACAATAGGGCGCAGAATGCCACTAAGTAGCAGCGTATAGTACAAGGGTTTAAGATATCCTAACTTAATCTGACCAAACCTGAGATAGCCAAACGTAGAATAACTAAACGTAAGGAGCCCTGGCCTATATTTGTGGCCTCCCCAGAGCCACGGAGGACACGTTAATGCACAGTAGAGCGCAGATACCCACCGAAAGGCAGTGTATAACACAAAAGTCGAAGCAACCCTAACCGATCGTAACCAAACCCCTGCTAACGCAACGAATCATACCTCAACTAGCAGTGACGCGACCGTTACTACTGGCTTCCCCAGTGCCAAGCAGAATATATTAAGGAACTGTAGTCCGCAGAAATCCACCGAACTGCAGTGTATAACACGAAAGTCGAAGCCACACAAACCAGACGCAACCTAACCTAACATAACCAAACGTTACCTATCAAAACCTATATTTTCGCGACCGCTATTGCTGGTCTCGCCAGAGCTGAGAAGAACATAGTAGAGCAACGAAGAGCGCAGGAATCCTCCGAATAGCAGTGTATAGCACAAAAGTCAAAGTCACCGTATCTTAACTTAACCAAACCTAACCTAACCGAACGCAACATATCTCAACTAATCGTGCCACGACCACTATTGCTCGCCTCTCCAGTAGCAAGCAGATGCTAGTCGGGCAATCCAGTCCCCATACATCGACCCAAGAGCAGTATATAGCCCAAAGGCAAAGCTATACTAGCCAAACCTCTCCTAACCTAGCGAAGCCGATCGTAACGTAACTATACCTAGCGTGCCGAGGTCAATATTACTGGTCTCGCTAGAGCCGAGCGGAATATATTACAACACTGTAGAGCGCAGGAATCTCCGAAATAGCAGAGTATGGCGTAAAAGTCAAAGCTTCCAATACATAACATAACCAAACATAACATAACCATAAGTTATCTGTCTCAACCTAACGTGGCGAGACTAATATTGCCGGCCTCCCAGAGCCAAGTAGAACACACTAGAACACAGCAGAGCGCAGAAGTCCACCGAACAACAGTTTATACCACGAAAGTCAAAGCAATCCAGACCTATCCCAAACTTACGTAACAAAACCAAACGTAGCCAAAATCAGCTTAAGGTACCGCGACCACTATTGCCAGCATCCCCAGGGCCATGCGGAACATAGTAGTGTGTGTAGGGCGCAGGAATCCATATAATCGCAGTGCACAGCAGAAAAGTCAAAGCTACCAAAACCTTACCCATGCTAACATAAACTAACCAATTTTAACCATTCAGGGCTCCCCAGAGCAAAGCGTGATATATTAGAGCTCAGCAGAGCGGAGAAATCCACCGAAAAGCAGTATGCAGCACAAAAGTCGGAGGCACCCAGTCCTAGTCTAACCAATCGTAACACAACCAAACGTAACATCACAGAGCCAAAAGTGCCGCCACCACGATTGCTGGCCACCCCTGAGCGTAGCAGGACATATTAGAGTATAGTAGAGCGCGGAAGTCCGTCGAATCGCAGTGAATAGCACAATAGTCGAAGATACCCTATCCTAGCGTAACCAAACGTAACATAACCGAAGGTAGCTTAACTCAACCTAAGGCGCCTCGGCCCCTATTTCTGGCCTCTCCGGAGCAAAACGAAGCATATGTGGGCACTGTAGAGAGGAGGAATCCACCGAGAAGCAGTGTGCGGCACAATAGTCAAGGGTACCCTAACCAAACCTAGCCAAACGTAACACTACCAAACGCAACCAAACATCCAAACGTGCCGCCACTACTATTGCTGGCCTCCCCTGTGCCAAGCAGAACATATTAGCGCAGACTAGGGCGCAGAAATCTACCGAACTGCAGAGTAGAGCAGAAAAGTCGAAGATATCCAACCATAACCCAAACTATCATAACCCAGCCTAACGTGGCGAAGCTCAACGTAACGTGCCGCGACGACTATTGCTAGCCTGCCCGTGGTTTAGAACATTAGAGTAGAGCACTGCGGAGGGCAAGAAACAACCGAAAATCTGTGCATAGCACAAAAGTTAAAGCGATCTTGACAAAACGTAGCCAACCTAACCTAACCAAACGTAACATAACCAGAGCCAAGCACAGCGTACTAGAGCGCAGTAGGACGCAGAAATCCACGAAAAAGCAGTGCATAGCACAAACGTAGCAGCCATCCGGACCAGACTTGTCTAACACTAACCAAACAAAGCGTAACCTAACCCAAGATAACGTGCCGCGACCACTGTATCTGGCCCCTCCAGAGTGATGCAGAACACGTTAGAGCACAGCAGAACACGGAAATCAACCGTATAGCAGTGTATAGCACAAAAGTCAAAGCTACCCTATCCTAACCTGACCAAACGTAACGTAACCAAACGTTACCTTGCATACCCTGATGCACCGGGCGCACTATTGCTGGCCTCCCCATCGTCAAGCAGCACATATCAGAGGAAAGTAGGGAGCAGACGTCCAAAGGTTGGCAATGTATAGCAGAGAAGTCAAAGATATCCTGGCCTAACGCAGACTAACGTAATATAACCAAACGTAGCTTAATACATCCTAACGCGCCTAGACCGCTGTTGCTAGCCTCCATAGAGCCAAGCGCTATATACTAGAACACAATAGAGCGTAGTAACCCGCAGGATTGTAGTGTACAGCACAAACGTCAAAGATATCCTAACCTAACATGGCCCAACCTGACCTAGCCAAACGTAGAATAAAAAACCTAACGAGCAAAGACCTCTATCTCTGGCCCACCCAAAGCCAAGCAGAGCATATTAGAGCGCCGTAGAGCGCAAAAACCCGCCGCATAGCAGTGCATAGGCAAAAGTCAAAACTATCGCATCCTAACATAACCAAACGTTACCTAACCAAACGCAACATATCTCAACGTAACCTGCCGCGGACAATAATGTCTGGCGTCTCCGTAGACAAGCATTGCGTCATAGGGCACAATGGGGCGCAGGAGTCCATATAATTTCAGTGGGTAGCACAAAGGTCATAGGCATCCCAGCCTAACCAAACGTAGCCTAACACAGACAAACGCAGTCTGACTAAAACTAACGTGAAGCAGCCACTACCGCTGGCCACCCCATGGCCAAGCGGGACACATTAGAGGAGTGTAGGGCCCAGAAATCCACAGAACCTCAGTCTACAGCAGAAAAATCGAAGCTGTCTAAGCCTTACTCGTGCCAACACAAATCAACCGAACGTAACCAAGCTCAACCCAACGTACCTCCACCAGTATTGCTGGCCTCCCCAGAGACAAGCAGAACATATTACAGGAAACTCGGGCGCGGAAATCCATAGCATTGTAGTGTACAGCAGAAACAACAAAGGTATCCAATCCTAACCCAAACTAACCTAATCGAACTTATTGTAGCAAAACTCAACTCAACGTGCCTCGACCACTACTGCTGGCCTCCCCAGGGTCTAGCAGATTAGGGTAGAGCGCAGTGTGTAGCAGGAATTCACCGAATAGCTGCGTATACCACAAAAGAGAAAGATATCCTAACCAAACATAACATAACCTAACCTAACCAAACTTTACCTAACTGAACCTAACGTGCCACGAACGCCATTTTTGGCCTCCCCAGAGTCGAATAGACCATATTGGAGCAACGAAGAGCGCAGAAATCGACCGAATAGTAGTGTATATCACAAAAGTCAAAGACATCCTAGCCAAAGGTAACCACACCTAGCATAACGAACGTAATGTAACTCAACCTACAGCGCCATGACCGCTATTTATGGCCTCCCCAGAGTCGAGCAGAGTATTGCAGAGCAATGAATAGCGCAGAAATCCTCCGAATAGCAGTGTATGGGCAGACGCCAATGTTAACCTTTCCTAGCCTAACCAAATGCAATATAACTCTTCCTAACGTGCCGAGAGCACTATTGCTGGCCACCCCAGAGTTGAGCAGAGTATAGCAGAGCGGAGTAGAGCGCAGAAATCCGCCGAAAGCCTCTATATTCCAAGAAACACAATGCTATCCGTAACTAACCCCAGCAAACGTAACATAACAAAGTGTAACAAGAATATATTAGAGCACAGTAGGGCGCAGAAGACGACCATATTCCGGTGTACAGCGCAGAAGTCGAAGATATCCTAACCTAACGGAGACGAACCTAACCAAGCCAAACGTAACCCAACCGAACCTAACGCGCCGCGGCCACTATTTCTGGCATCCCCAGAGCAAAGCAGAGCATACTTCATCACAATAGAGCGTAGACATCCACCGATTTGCAGTGTGTAGCACAATAGTCGAAGCTACCCTAACATAACCCAGAATAGCGTAACCAAACCAAACGTAACCTAACTAAACCCAAAGTGCCATGACCAGTATTGCTGGCTGCTGAAGAGCCAAGCGGAGCATAGTAGAGGAGAGCCGAGCGCAGATATCCATAGAATCGCAGTGTATAGCACAAACGTAAAAGCAGTCCTTGCATAACCTAGCCAAGCATAGCACAACCAAGCGTAACCTAACTCCACCTAACATACCTACACCACACTTGCTGTCCTCCTCAGTGCTAAGTAGAATATTAGAGCGCAGTAGATCGCAGAAGTCCGCGGCGTTGCATTGTAAAGCACAGAAGTCAAAGATAACCTAACCGAGCCTGACGTAGTCTAACCCCGACAAACGTAGCCTGACTCAGCATAAGGTGCCGAGTTCACTATTGCTTCTTTGCCAGAGACAAACTGAACGTATTAGACAACAGCGGCACGCTGAAATCATCCGAATAGCTGTACATAGCACAGCAGTCAATGCTATCCTATCCTACCATGACCAAACGTAACATAACCAGGCGTAGCCGAAAACAAGCTAGCGTGCACGCACCGTCATTACTGGCCTCCACATAGTCGCGCAGAGTATAGTAAAACAATGTGAAGCGTAGAAATCCATCGAAAAGCGGTTTATAGCACAAAAGTCAAAGTTACCCTATCCTAAGCAAACAGGACGTACCATAACCAAACGTAAGCTAGTCGAGCCTAACGTGCCTATGCCACCATTGCTGGCATCGCCAGAGTCGAGCGGAACATACTAGAACACAGTAGACCCCCGAAAGCCACCGAATCGCAGTGTACAGCACAAAAGTCAAAGTTATCCTATCCTAACTTAACCAAACGTAACCTAACCGAGCGTAACATATCTCAATCTAACGTGCCGAGAGCACTATTGCCGGCCTCCCCAGAGCCTAGCCGAACATACTAGAGGAGAGTAGGGCGCAGAAATCCATAGAACCTCCGTGTATAGCAGAAAATTCGAAGCTACCCTCTACAGACCTATCAAAACGTAACATGCCCAAGCGAAACCTAACACAAGCTAAGGAGCCCCGACTGCTATTGCTGGCCTTCCCAGAGATCAGCAGAGCATTGTAGACCTCAGAAGTCCACCGAACAACAGTGCACACCACGAAAGTCCAAGCTATCAAGAGCTGACTCAAATTAACGTAACCTAACCAAACGCAACCTAACCCGACCTAACGTGCCTAGACCACAACTGCTGACTTCCACAGAGCCAACCAGAAAATACTGCAGCACAGTAGAGCGCAGAAATCCACCGAAAGAGAGTCTAAGCCAAGAATTTCAAAGCTATCCGTAACTAACCCAAGCAAACGTAACATAACAAGGTGTAACCTAACTCAACCTAACGTGCCTGGACGATTGTTGCTCACTTCCACGGAGCAAACCAGAATATATTAGAACAGAGTAGGGCGCATAAGACGACGATATTCCGATGTACAGCGCAGAAGTCGAAGATATCGTAACCTAACGGAGACAAACCTTACCTAACCGAACGTAACCCAACCGAACCGAACATGCCGCGGCCACTATTTCCGGCCTCCCCAGAGCAAAGCAGATCATACTTCGTCACAATAGAGCGCAGACATCCACCGAATGGCAGTGAGTAGCACAAATTTCAAAGCTACCCTAGACTAACGTTACCTAACTCAACCGAACCGTACTACACCACTATTGCTGACCTCCCCAGAGCCAAGCGGTATACAATAGAGAGTAGTACACAGCAGATCACAGAAATCCGCGCCGTTGCAGTGTAAAACGCAGAAGTCAAAGATACCCTCTCCTGCCCAAGCCAAACGTAACATAAACGAACGTAAGGTAAATCAAACTAACGTGCCGGGACCCTATTACTGACCTCCCCAGAGTGGAGCAAAGTATAGTGGTGCTATGTAGAGCGTAGAAATACGCCGAATTGCAGTGTGTAGCGCAAAAGCCATCGCTACACTATTCTAACCCTTCTAAACGTAATAAAACCAAACGCAACTTGACTTAAACTTACGTGCCGACACCACAATTGCTGGAAGCCCTTGAGCCAGGCAGAACGTGCTAGAGAACAGTAGAGCACAGAGAGCCACCAAATAGCACCACAAATGTCAATGCCATCAGAAAGAAACCTTACCAAACATAGGCAAATCAAACGTAACGTAGCACAAACTATCGCGTCGCGACCACAATTGCTGGCAACCACATGGTCGACAAGAGTATAGTAGAGCAGTGAAAGGTTCCGAAACCCACCGAAAAGCAGCGTATGGCACAAAAGTCAAAGTTATCGTGCCCTAACCTCACCAACCGTAACATAGCTAAACTTAACCTAACTCAACCTAACGTGCCGAGGCCACTATTGCTGGCCTCCTCAGAGTCAGGCAGAGCATACTGTATCCCCACATAACGCAGAAGTCCTCCGAATAGCTGTATATAGCACAAAAGTCAATGATATCCTCTCATGCCCTGACCAAACGTAACATGACCAGGCGTGGCCTAAGTAAAGGTAACGTGTCTGGACCGCCATTACTGGCCTCCCAGAGATGAGTAGAGTATAGTAGAGCAGGGTAGAGCGCAGAAATCCACCGAAAAGCAGTGTGCAGCATAAAAGTCAAAACCACCATAAATAAACATACTAAACCTGGCCTAACCAAACGTAACCAAACTCAACCTAACGTACCCAGAGCACTATTTCTTGCGTCCGCAGTGACAGTCATAATATGATAGAACACCGTAGAGAGCAGAAGATCATATGACAACTGTGTCGAGCACAAAAGTGGAAGATATTATAACCTAATACGACCAAACGTAATCTGACTCAACCTAACGTGCGGCGACCAGTATTGCCGTCCTCCAAAGAGCCCAGCAGATAGCAATAGAGGAGGGCAGAGCGCAAAAAATCAATAGAATGGCAGTGTACAGCAGAAAAGTGGAAGCTATCCAAACCATATCATAGCTAACGTAACCTAACGGAACGCAGCGTAAACCCAAACTAACCTGTCGAGGCCACTATTACTGGCCTACCCAGAGCCAAGCAAAACATACTAGAGCGCAGTTGAGCGCAGAAGTCGACCGTATTTCAGTGTACAGCACACAAGTCAAAGATATCCAATCCTAACCAAAGACATACCTAACCAAACCGAACGTAACCTAATTCTGCCAGACACGCCGTGGCCACAGTTTCTGGCCTCCACAGACCAAAGCAGGGCACGTTAGATCATAACATTGAGCAGAAATCCTCCGAGAAGCAGTGTATAGCACAAAAGTCCAAGCTGTCGTTGCCTAACATAAACAAACATAGCATAACCAAACATAACATAACCCCAACTAACCGACTCACACCACTACTGCTGACCTCTCCAGGGCCAAGCGCAATATACTACAGACAACAGAAATACGCGGCGATGCAGTGTAGAGCACAAAAGTCAAAGCCATCCTGTTCAACCTTATCCTAACCCAACCAAACCTACCGTAGCATACCTGAACCAAACGTGCCACGACTACTATTGCAGGCCTCCCCAAATTCAAGCAGACCATAGTAGAGCAATGCAGTGCACTGCTATCGACCAAATAGCGGTGTATAGCACAAAAGACAAAGCTATCCTAACAAAACATAACCGAACCTAGCCAAGCAAAGCGTAACTTAACTCATCCTAGCGTGCTGAGACAAAAATTTCTGGACCCCCCCCCCCGCAAGTATGCAGAACATACTAGAGCACATTAGAGACCAGTAATCCTCCGCATTGCAGTTTACGGCAGAGAAGTCAAAGCTACTCTAACCTAACCTGTCGTAACCTGGCCAAGCCTAGCGTAACATGGCTAAACTTAACGTGCAGAGAATAATCTTGCCGGCCCCCAAAGGAGAAGCGGGACACACTAGAGCAATGTAGAGCGCCGAAGTCCACCAAATAGCGGTGTATAGCATTATGGTTAAAGATACCCTATCCTAAGCTAGCCAAACGAGGCATAGCCAAAAGTTATCCATCTCAATCTTACGTTCCGAGACCATTATTGCTGGCACCCACAGAACCAAGCAACACATGCTAGAGCGCAGTAGAGCGCAGAAACCCGCCAAAGAGCAGCCTATACCACGAAAGTCAAAGCAATCCAAACCTCACGCAAACAAACATAGCCACACCGAACGTAGCCTATTTCACCCTAACGAGCCAAGGTCACTATTACTGGCCATCCCAGAGTCGAGCAGAGAACAGTAGAGCAGGGTAGAGCGCAGAAAGCCACCAAATAGCAATGTATTGCACAAAAGTCAAAGATATCCGCACCTACCCAGGCCTAATCTACCCTAACCTAACGTAGAGTAACCAAACCTTACGTGCCGCGAGCACTGTTGCCGGCATCCCCAGAGACGAGCAGAATGCGATAGAGTACAGTGGAGCACAGAAGTTCATAGTATATGTGTGTTGAGGACATATGTCAAAGCTACCCTAACCTAACCCAGCCAAACCTAACCCAACCAAACGTTACCAAACCCAACCTAGCGTGCCGCGACCAGTATTGCTGGCCTCCACAGAAACAAGCAGAGCACAATAGCGGAGAGTAGTGTGCAGAAGTCCACAAAATCGCAGTGTATAGCAGAAAAGTAGAAGCTATGCAAACCAAAACAGAACTAGCGTAAACTAACATAACGTGTCCTATGAAAACTTGTCTTGCCGATACCACCATAACTGGCTTCCCCATAGCTAAGCGGAGCACACTTGGGCACAGTAGAGCTCAGAAATCTTCCCAATGGCAGCGTATACCTCGAAAGTCAAATCCATCCAAGTCTAACCCAAACTATCGTAACGTAACCAAGCGTAACCTAACTCAAACTATCGTGCCGAGAACACAAATACAGGACTCCCCAGGGTGGACCAGGGCATTGTAGAGCAATGAATGGCGCAGAAATCCTCCGAATAGCAGTGTATAGTACAAAAGTCAAGCTCATCTTATCCTAACCTAGCCAAACGTATCATAACCAAACGTAATCTCAAACCACCTAACGCGCCTACACCAATATTTCTGACGTCTGCAGAAACAGGCAAGGCTGATTAGAGCAGTATACAGTGCCGGAGTCCACCAAATAGCGGTGTATAGCGTAAAAGTCATAGTTAACCTAACCCGATATAACCAAACGTAACTTAACCGAACCTTACCCATCTATACCTAACGTCCCCAGACCACTATTGCTGGCCTCCGCAGCGCCAAGCAGGGCATATTAGAGAATAGTAGAGCGCAGAAAAGCCCCGAATAACAGCGTATAGCGGAAAAGTCAGAGATATCCTGCCTTAACCTAACCAAACCTAACTTGAGCAGGCGTAACGTAACACAACCTGACGAGCCACGACCGCAGCTGGCCTCAGGATAGCTAAGCAAGTAGCTGCAGAGCAATGTAAAACGCTCGCATCGTCCGTATAACTGTGAATAGCGCAAAAGTCGAGGCCATTCTGTCCAAACATAGCCAAACCTAACATAACAAAACGTAACATAACACAATCAAACGTGCCGAGAGCAATATTCCTGTAGTCCACAGAGACAAGCGGTGTGTCATAGCCGCACAGAAGAGCGCAGAAGACCATAGAATGTCAGTGTGTAGCACGAAAGACAAAGCAATGCTAACCTAACGCTACGTAACCTAACCAAGCCGAACGTCATGTAACTCAACCTAACGTGACGTGACCGCTACTGCCGGCCGCCACGGGGCCAAGTAGATTAGAGTAGAGCACAGTGGAGAGCAGGAATCCAACGAATAACAGTGTATGGCACGAGAGTCGAAAATATCCGAACCAAACCTAGCCTAACCTAACCTACCCGAATGCAACCTAACTTAACCAAACGTGCTACGGCCACGGTTGTTGGCCTCCCGAGTTTCGAGCAGAGTACAGTAGATCACTGTAGAGCGCAGAAATCGAAAACTTTGCTGTGTACCGCACAAAAGTCTGAGCGTTACCGTCCTAATCTAACAATACCTAACATAACCAACCGTAATTTAACTCCATCTAACTTGCCACGGCCACTATTTCTGGCCTCTCGAGGGCAAGGCGCAGCATATTAGAGCACATTAGAGTCGAGAAGTCTACCGAAAGCCAGCATGTATCACAAAAGTCTATGGTACGCCATCCCAACCCAACCAACCGTAACAATACCAACCGCAACCATAATGAATCAAACGTGCCGCCACCACTATTGACGCAGAACGTACTAGAGGGCAGTAGGACGCAGAAATGCAGAGATTCGCAGTGTACAACAGAAAAGTCGAAGGTATCCAAACCTAACCCGAACTAACGTAACCTTAAGTAACGTAGCCAAACCCTACGTGATGTGCCGCGTACACCATTTCCGGCCTCCCCATGCTCTAGCAGATTAGAGTAGAGCGCAGTCGAGGGCAGGAATCCACCGAATAGCTGCGTACAGCACGAAAGTCAAAACCACCCTAACCAAGCATAACCAATCCAGACCTAACTAAACGTAACCTAACACCACCTATCGTGCCGCGACCACTATTGCTCGCGTCCCAAGTGTTGAGCGGTGTGCAGTATAGAAATGTAGTGCGCAGGTTTCCACCGAATGGAAATGCATAACAAAAAAGTCGAAACCATCCTAACCAATCGTAGCCTAACCTTACCTGAGCAAAGGCAACATAAGAGAACCTATCGTGCCACGACCGCTACTGCTGGGGTCGCCACGGTCGAGCAGAGCGTAGTAGAGCAACGAAGAGCGCGGAAATCCTTCGAACGGCAGTGTATAGCGCAAAAGTCAAATCAATCCCATCCTAACCTAGCCAAACGAAACATAACCAACCGCCACATAACTCAGGCTAACGTGCCGAGAGCAATACTGCTGGCATCCCCATAGCCAGGCAGAATATGCTAGAGCACAGCAGAGGACAGAGACCGACCAAGTGTAAGTGTATATCACAAAACTTTAGGCCACCTTGACCAAACTCTACCTAACATAACTAACATGGCCAAGCGTACCCTAACCCAAGCAATCCCGCCACGACCGCTACTTCTGGACTCACCAGGAACCCGCAGATGCTAGTGGAACAATGCAGTGAACAGATATCGACCGAATGTCATTGTATAGAACATAAGCTGAAACTAACCCAACCAAATGTATCCTAACCTAGCAAAGCCAAGAGGAACTGCACTCTAACTTGCGTGCCGAGACCGCCATTGAAGGCCTCTCCAGAGCCAAGCAGAACTTACTAGGGCACAGTGGATCACAGTAATATGCGGCATTGCAGTGTGTGGCACAGAAGTCAAAGATATCCCTACCTAACCTGTCTTAGTCTAGCCAAGCCAAGTGTAACATAGCTAGACATAACGAGCCGAGAATAATATTGCTGGCCTCCTCCGCGCCAAGCAGAGAATATTAGAGCACAGTAGATCCCAGAAATCCACTGAATTGCAGTGCATAGCGCAAAAGTCAGAGCAATGCCTTCTTACCCTAACCAAACGCATCAAAGGCAGACGTACTGTAACACAAACTAACGTGCCACGACCGCTGCTGCTGGCCTCGCGAGGACTACGCAGATTATAGCAGAGCAATATAGAGCGCTGTAGCCTTCCGAATAGCAGAGCATAGCGCAAAAGGCGAAGCCATCCTAACCGAACGTAGCCAAACCTAACCCCAACAAATGTAATGTAACACAACCTAACGCGCAGGGGCCACTTTTTTCGGCCTACCCGGAGCCTGGCAGAATATATTAGAGCACTGTAGAGCACAGGAGGCCACCAAATGGCCGTGTATAACGGAAAAGTCAATGTCAAAGAAAAGTCATAACCGTACGTAGCCTAACCTAACCTAACCGAAAGTAGAATAACTCAACCTAACTTGCCGTGTCCGCTATCTCTGGCCTCTCCAGAGCCAAGCAGAGCATAATAGAGAAGTAGAGCGCAGAAATGTAAAGAATCGCTGTGTAGAGAAGATTAGTCGAGCAACAGAAGCATAACCATAGCTACACAACTTAAACAAATGTATCGTATAACTACCAATATTGCTGAGACCACAATTGCTGGATTCCCCAGAGCCAAGCAGAACGTACTGGAGCACAGTACGGCGTAGAAGTTCACCGAGTACCAGCGTATACAGCGAAAGACGAATCAATTCAAGCCTAACCCAAACAAGCATAACGCAAACAAATGTAACCAAACTCAACCAAACGGGCCGAAATCGCTATAGCTGGCCTCTCCAGCACCAAGCGGAGTTTACTAGTGCACAGTAGAGCGCACAAAACCACCGAACAGCACTGTACAGCACAAAAGTTAAAGCCATCCTGACCTAACATAGCCAGACCCAACCTAACTGAACGTAACCTGACTCAACATAACGTGACGAGACCACTACTGTTGGACATCTCAGAGCCAAGCTGAAAGTATTAGAGCAGAGTAGGGCACCGAAACCAACATAATATCAGCCAATAACACTAAAGTCAAAGCCATCCTTTCCTAACCTAACCAATAGTAACATAACCGAACGTAACATAACTAAACCTAACGTGCCGCTACCACTATTGCTGGCCCACCCAAATGCAAGCAAAGCACATTAGTATGGAGTAGAATGCAGAAAACCGTAGAATCGCAGTGTATATGAGAAGAGTCTAAGCTTCCAAAACCTATCAGTAGCCAAAAGAACATAGCCAAACATAGCCTGACCCAACATAACGTGCCGAGACCGGTGTTGCTGCCATCCGCAGAGCCAAGCAGGACATACTAGAGTGCAGTAGAACGCAGAAATCCACCGAATAGCAGTGCACATCACAAAAGTTAAAGCTATCCTGACCGAAATCTGCCTGACCCGACCTTGCTGAAGGTAACGTGACCCAACTTAGCGTGCAGCGGCCTATGTTGCTGGCATTCCCAGAGCCAAGCTGAAAGCATTAGTGCCATGTGGGGCACAGAGATCCACCTAGTAGCGGACTATATCACTAAAGTCAGAGCTATCCTCTCCGAACCTCTCCAATCCTAACATAACCAAACGTACCCGAACCCAGCATAACGTGACGCGGTTACTACTACTGGCCTCCCCAGAGCCGAACAGAACAAGTTAGTGGAGAGTACATCGCAGACGTCCATAGAATCGCAGTGTACATCTGAAAAGTCATAGCTACCCGAACCTAACCCAAACAAACGGAGCATGGCCAAGCGTAGCCGAACTCAGCCAAACGATCCAAGACCGCTATTGCTGCACTCCCCAGTGCCGAACAGGGCATACTAGGGCGAAGTATAGCGCAGAAATTCATCGAATTGCAGTACACAGTGCAATAGAGAAAGGTACACTGACCAAACTCAGCCTGACCCAGCCTAACCGAACACATCCTGACTGAACATAACGTGCAGAGGCCGCTATTGCTAGCTTTCTCAGAGCCATGCTGAAAGCATTAAAGCAATGTAGGGCGCAGAAATCCACCTAATAGCAGACAACACTACTAAGGTCAAGGCCACGCTCTCCTAACCTATCCAATCCTAACATAGGCAAACGTAACCGAACCCAGCCTAACATCCTGCGACCACTATCACTGGCCTCCGCAGAGCCAAGCATAACACATTATTGGAGCGTTGGGAGCAGAAATTCATAGAATCGCAGTGTACATGCGAGAACTCAAAGGTACCAAAACCAAACCCAAACCAACGGAACGTAGCCAAACGTAGCCCAACACAGCCGAACGTGCAGTGGCCGCTTTTGCTGCCCTGCCCACAGCCAAGCAGGACATACTTGAGCACAGTAAAGCGCAGAAGTACGAGGAAAATCAGTGCACAACACTAAAGTTGAGGCTATCGTGACCAAGCTTAGCATATCCCAGCCTATCCAAACGTAACCTGACGCAACAAAACGTGCAGAAAAAACTATTGCTGGCCTCCTCATAGCCAAGCTGAAAGCATTAGACCACTGTAGGGCGTAGAGATACACCTAATAGCAGACTATAGCGCTAAGGTCAAACTACTTCTCCTAACCTAACCAACCGTGACATAACCAAACGTAACTTAACTCAACCCAACGTATCGCGACTACGCGTGCTGGCCTCCCCAGAGCCAAGTAGAACACATTATTGGAGAGCAGAACGCAGAAATCCATACAATCGCAGTGCATATCAGAAAAGTCAGATCCACCCAAACCTAACACAGACAAACAGAACATATCCTAACATAGTCTAACTCACTCTAACGTGCCGTGGCCGCTATTGCTGCCCTCTTCAGAGCCAGGCAGGAAGAACTAGAGCACAGTAGAACAAAGTATTCTGCCGAATAGAAATGTACGGCAGAAAAGTTGAAGGTACCATTACCAAAATTAACGTATGCTAGCCGAACCGAACGTAGCATGACTCATCATATCATGCCGAGACCACTATTGCTGGACTTGCCAGAGCCACGCTGAAATTATTAGAGCGCTGGCGGGTGCAGAAATGCACCTAATATCGGAGTATAGTGCTAAAGTCAAAGATATCCTCCCCTAACCTAGCCAGACGTAACATAACAGACCGTAGCATATCCCAACCTAACTTGCCGCGATCACTATCGCTGGCCTCCTCAGAGCCAAGCAGAAAATACTAGTGGTGAGTAGAATGCAGAAATGCGTAGAAACGGAGTGCGTGTCAGAGGGGTCAAGGCTACCCAAGTCTAACACAAACCAACAGATCATTGCCAACCGAGGCCTAACTCAACCTATAGTGCAGAGACCGCTATTGCAGCCAACCCCAGTGCCAAGCAGCTCATACTAGAGCACAGTACAGCGCAGAGATCCACCGAATAGCAGTGTACAGCACAAAAGGTGAAGTTATCATAACCAAGCTTAGTCTATCCCAACCTGACTGAACGTAACGTGACTAAACATAAAGTGCCGACGGCACCCTTGCTGGCCTCCCCAGCGACAGGCTGAATATGTTAGAGCACGTTAGTGCGCTGAGATCCACCTTCAAGGAGACTATAGCACTAAAGTCGAAGATATCCTTTCCTAACCTAGCCAAACGTAACATATCCAAACATAACGTAACTCAACCTAACGTGCCGCGAGCACAACTTCTGGCCTCCGCATAGCCAAGCAAGACTCGATAGTGGAGAGTAGAACGCTTAAATCCATGGAATCGCAGTGTGTATCGGAAAAGTCATAGCTATCCAAAGCAACAGAACATAACGAAAAAGAGCCTAACTCAACCTAACCTGCCGAGGCCGCCATTGCTGCCCTCACCGGAGCCAAGCTGGACACACTAGAGCAGAGTAGACCACAGAAATCCTCCGAACAGCAGTGCACAGCGCAGAAGTTGAAACTCCGCCAACCAAACTTAGCCTATCCTAACCTAACCGAACGTAACCCGACTAAGCATAACGTGCCGAGACAGCGATTGCTGGCATTCCCATAGCCAAGCTGATAACACTAGAGCAATGTATGGCGCAGAGATGCACCTGTCCGCGGACCATAGCTCTCAAGTCGAAGCTATCCTCCCCTAATCTAGCCAGACGTAACATAACTGAACGTAACCTAACTCGACCTAACGTGCCATGAGCCCCATTTCTGGCCTTCCCAGAGACAAGCGGAACACGTTAGTGGAGAGCAGAACGCAGAAATCCGTAGAATCGCAGTGTATATCAGAAAAGTCAAAGCTACCCAAACCTAATCCAAATCAACACAACATAACCAAACATAGCCCACCTCAAACTATCGTGCTGAGACCGCTATTGCTGAGCACCCAAGAGCCAAACAGAACATACTAGAGCACAGTAGGGGCAGTAATCCACCGAATAGCAGTGTACAGCGCAAAAGTTAACGCTACGCTAGTCAAGCTTATCCTAACCCAACCTAACCGAACGTGACCTGACCCAACGTATCGTGCCGAGGCCACTATTGCTGGCATTCCCAGAGCCAGGCTGAAAATATTAGAGCATTGTTGGGCCCGGTAATACGCCTAATAGCAGATCACGGCAATAAAGCCGAAGCTATCTTCTCCTACCCTATCCAACCGTAACATAAACAAACGTAACCTAACTCTACCTATCGTGCCGCGAACAATATTCCTAGCCTCCACAGAGCCAAGCCCAATACGTTAATGGAGAGTAGAACGCAGAAGTCCATATAATAGCTGTGCATATCAGAAAAGCCATTGCTACACAAACCAACAGGATATAACGAAGCATACCCTAGCTGTGTCTAACGTAGAGAGCCCTCTGTTTCTGCCCTCAGCAGAACGGCGGAATACCCGCAGGGACCATCGCAGCTTCGTGGGAAATTGTGCGGTATCCGCGCACGGCCATGTTTGCCATCCTGCAAGCGACTCGCCGGAGAACCGCCCGACTGCGCGGACCAGCGATCTGGTCGTTCGGCCAGGTCGGGTCTCCGTAAAAGGCCTCCGAGCGAACGACTCCAGTGTAGATGCGGCGCACCGTCCCGTCTGTCCCATCCAAGATAGGGTGTAGTAGACACAGCGCCCACGCCATTCCACGCAGGAGTGGCTCGAGCGCGAGAAAATGCTCGTCGATCCTCCAGTGGCCATCCTTTAGGAGAAAAAGATATTCCATCCGGTCCCGAACCACGACCACGACGCTCCCCACGCGCATGCGTGACGTTGGCGGCTTCCCTCGGGACAGTTGGCAAAACAACGTTGCCTCCGCCTTCTCGGGCGTGATGCTCCACCCCATCCGCTGGTTGATAATCGGGACGAGGGCTACGCCTCTTCCCGCTCGCCGCGTGGCCACATCCGTACCCGACGCGGCGGCCATCACGAGCGTGTCGTCCGCGTAACACTACAGGCGCAGGCCGCGGTGCAGGGTAGGTCGCAACACAGCGTCTTACGCGATGTCCCGCAGAATTGTCCCCGAGTACCGATCGCTGTGGTACACCGCAGTACGTTGCCCTGGAGACGGTCGAGTACTGTCCTGGATAATCGATCGAGCGCTCCGCCTAACAGTCGCCGATCACCGCCGTCATGTGCTGGGGATCCCTGTGGTGCAACAGAGCATACCGGATGGCGTATTAAAGGCGTTGGCGATATCCACGCCGACTGCCAGTACCACACCGCACCGGTCAACGGCAGCCTCCGACAGGTTACCAATGCGCTTAACCGCGTCCATCGTCAATCGACCCTGCCGGAATCGGAAATTGCTGACGCTGAGGTCGGGACCTGCGTTCGCTAATTGCCCTTGGAAGCGGGTAGCTAGAATGCGCTCGAAAATCTTGCCCGCCACGTCGAGCAGGCATATCGGCATGTATGCGTTAGGAGAGCCCGGCTGCTTCCCCGGTTTGGGGGTCAGGACGACTCTCGCCCTCTTCCAACACACCGCGAAGCAACCGGTCCTCAGGCAGCTGTCGAAAAGCCGCCGCACTCGTTCGCCACACATCTCCAGGGCCAGTGAAAATTCTCGGACTAGGATGCCGTCAACTCCGGGGGCCGCGATCCTCGCCCCCATAAGGTCGAAGCTATCCTAACTTAACACAAGGTAACCTAACCCAACCAAACGTAACCTAACACAGCGTAACGTGCCATAACACTGATGCTCGTATCCCGAGAGTCGAGCAAGGTATAGTAGAGCAATGTAGAGCGCACAAATCCAACGAACGGCGGCATAGAGCATAAAAAGTCGAAGCTATCCTATCCTAACCTATCCAAACGTAACATAACCGTACGCAACGTGGCTCAGACTAACGTGCCGAGACCACCACAGCAGGCATCCTCAAAGAAAAGCAGAATATACTAGAGCACATAAGTGCGCAGGAAGCTACCAAATAGCAGTGTATAGCGCGAAAGTCAAACGTATGCTAACCTAACCTGACCTAACCTAACCTAACCAAACGTGAAGTAACAAAACCTAACTTGCCGAGACCTCTATTGCAGGCCTCCCCAGAGCAAAGCAGAACGCACTAGAGAACAGTTTAGCGCAGAAATCTCCGAACAGCAGTGTATAACAGAGAAGTCAATGCCATCCTAACATAACGCAACCCTACCTAACCTGAACAAACGTAAACTAACCCAGCCTACCGTGCTACGACCGCAATTTTTGGCCTCCCTAAGGTCGAGCAGCGTACAGTTGTGCAACAAAAAGCGCAGAATCCCACCGGACAGCAGTGTATATCTCAAAAGACAACGTCATCCTATCCCAACCTAACCAAACGTAACATAAGCAGACGTAACGTAACCCAAACTCACGAGCACGAAAGGCTGATACTAGCCTCACTAGAGCTACGCAGACTGTAACACAGCAATTTAGAACGCTGAAATCGTCCGAATAGCAGTGTATTGCACAAAAGTAGGCTATATCATAAACTAACCTGACCTAACCTAACATAATCAAACGTAACCGATCCCAAAATAACGTGCCTAGCCCACAATTGTTGGCCTCGCTGCCACCAAGCAGAAAATATTAGAGCACAGTGGAGGGCAGAGGTCCATTGAATGGCAGTATATAGCGCGTAAGTCAAAGATATCCTTACCACACTAAAACAAACGTAACCTAACCAAACGTAACATAACACAACCTAACGTGCCGCGGCCACTATTTCAATCATTCCGGGATCAAGGCCGGGAATATCAGGTCGCAGTAGAGCGCAGCAGTCCACGGAATAGCAATGCATAGCACAGAAGTCAGAGCTTCCCTCTCCTAA
Source organism: Eufriesea mexicana (assembly GCF_001483705.2). Classification (NCBI taxonomy): domain Eukaryota; kingdom Metazoa; phylum Arthropoda; class Insecta; order Hymenoptera; family Apidae; genus Eufriesea; species Eufriesea mexicana. The sequence continues at coordinate 29,229 of NW_016908977.1, read as the reverse complement.
CGTAACCAAGCGTAACATAACCGAACGCAGCATAGCACGACCTAACGTGCCGAGACCACTATTGCTGGCCTGGCCGGCGCAAATCAGAGCATACTAGTGCACAGAAGAGCGCCGAAATCCACGAAATAGCTGTGTACAATATAAAAGCCAAAGCTATCCTCTCCTAACCACACAAAACTTAACATTGCCAGACGCTACATATCCCAAACTATCGTGCCGAGACCACTATTACTGGCTTGCACAGAGCCAATCAGAACATAGTAGAGCACAATAGAGAGCAGAAATCCACCACACATCAGTTCGTTCCACGAAAGTCGAACCTATCCTAACATAACCTAAAATAAGGTACCCTAACCAAACATAGCCTAACCAAACCCGCAGTGCCGAGCCAACTATTACTGGCCTCCACAGTGTCGAATAGGGGTATAGTATAGCAGTGCAGAGAGCAGGATACCACCGAATAGCAGTGTATAGCACAAAAGTCAAAGCTACCATCACCTAACCTATCCGAACGTAACCTAGCCAAATGTATCCCAACCCAAACTGACGCGACGAGACCACGATTACCGTCGTCCCGAGAAACGAACAGAGTATATCAGAGCAATGTAGAACGTAGAGATACTCCGAATAGCAGTGTGTAGCAAAAAACTCAATGGTATTCTATCCTGATTTAACCAAACGGTGCATAGCCGAACGTACCTGACACACCCTAACGTGCGTACACCACTATTACTGACCTCCCCGGAGCAAAGCAGAACACATTAGAGCACAGTAGATCGCAGAAAACCAGTGAAAAGCTGTGTATAGCGCAAAAGTCGAAGATAACCAGTCGTAACCTAACAAATGGTAACACTAGCAAACGTAATGAAACACAACCTAAGGTGCCGCCACAAGCATTGTTAACCTCCCCAGAGCCAAGCAGAACATATTTGTCGAAAATATTGCGAAGAAATCCATAGAACTGCAGTGTACAGCAGAAGAGGAATAGACATTCAAACCTATCCAAAACTAACATAACCTAACCTAACGAAGCCAAACTCAACGTAACGTGCCGCGACCACTATGGTCTAACCAAGCGTAATATAGCTCAACCAAGCCTGACGCGACCACTGTTGCTGGCCTCCCCAGAGCCAAGCAAGGGATATTAGAACAAAGCAGAAAGCAGAAATCCACCGAATAGCAGTGTATAGCACAAAAGTCAATCCCACCATAACCAAACCTTATCCAACCTCCCCTATCCAAACATATCTTAACACAAAATTTCGTGCCACGATAAATATTGCTGCCCCCCCCTCCTGAAATTCGAGCAGAGTATAATGGAGCAATGTAGATCGCAGAAATCCACCGAATAGCAGTGCATAGCACAAAAGTCAAAGCCATCCTAACCAAACATCTCCTAACCTAACAACTGCAAACGTAACGTAACTCATGCAAACGTGCCACGAACTCGTGCCACGAACATGATTGCTGGCCTCCGTATTGCGAAGCGCAACATATAAGAGCACAGTAGAGCGCAGAACTGCACTGAGCATAGGTGTTTAGCGCAAAAGTTAATGCTACACCATGCTAACGTATCCAAGCGTAACACTACCAAACGTAACGGACCTAAACCTAACGTGCCGCCACCAATATTGCTGGCCTCCCCAGAGCCAAGCGGAGCACATTAGAGGAGAGTAGGCCGCAGATATCCATAGAAAGCAACTGTGCAGCAGAAAAGTCAAAGATATCCAAACCTAACACAAACAAACGGAACCTAACATAACATAGCCGAACACGACGTATCCTGCCAAGACCGCAACTGCTGGTCTCCCCAGGGTCGAGCAGAGTAGAGTAGAGCAACGTAGAGCGGATGAACCCACCAAATAGCAGTGTATGGAACAAAAGTCGATGGTATCACAACCCAACCCGACCAAACCCAACCTAACCAAACACAGCCTAACTCAACCTGCAGCTCCGTGACTGCAATCAATCCTCTACCATAGCCAAGCAGGACATACTAGGGCACATTGCAGCGCAGAAATCCACAGATAATAAGTGTGCAGCGCAGAAGTTAAAGCTATCGTTTCCAAACATAGCATAACCCTACGTAACCGAACGTAACGCGGCAAAACGTAACTTGCCCAGGCCACTATTGCTAGCCCTCCCAGAGCAAAGCTGAAAATGTTAGAGCACTGTAGGGCTCCGAAACATACCTAATAGCAGACTATGGCACCAAAGTCAAAGCTGTCCTCTCCTAACCTAATCAGTCACAGCATAACCAAGCGTAACATATCTCAAACTGATGTGCCGCGACCTCTATTGCTGGTATCGTCAGAGCCAAGCAGATAATATTAGTGGAGAGTAGAACGCAGGAGTCCATAGAATCGCAGTGTATATCAGAAAAGACATGGCCGCCCAAGCTTTAACCCAAGACAACAGGACATAGACAAACATAGCTTAACTCAACCTGTCGTGGCGAGACTGTTAATCCTTCCCTCCCCAGAGCCAGGCAAGGCATACTAGAGCACAGTAGAGCGCCGATATCAGCCGAAAAGCAGTGTACATCACAAAAGTTAAAGCTACCCTGACCAAGCATTGCCTGACCCAACCTTACCGAACGTAACCTGACTCAACGAAACGTGCAGAGGCTACTATTGCTGGTGTTCCCAGAGCCAAGCTGAAAGCATTAGAGCACTGTATGGCGCAAAGATCCACCTACCATCCGACTGTAGCACTATAGTCAAAGCTATCCACTCCTAACCTAACCAATCGTGACATGAACGAACGTAACAAATCTTAAACAAACGTGCCGCGACCACTATTTCTGGTCTCTCCAGAGACAAGCAGGACACATTAGTGGAGAGTAGAAAGTAGAAGTCCATAGAGTCGCAGTGTATATCAGTAAACTCAAAGCTATATGTGCCCAACCCAAACCAACGAAACAGTAACAAACAGCGCCTAACAGAAGCTAAGGTGCCGAAACCTCCATTGCTGTCCTCCCCAGAGCCAAGCAGGACGTACTACAGCAGAGTAGAACTCAGAAGAATACCAAATAGCAGCGTACAGCAAAAAAAGTTAAAGCTACCCTAACCAAACAGCCTAACTTAACATAACCGAACGCAACCTGACTCAACATTACGTGCCGAGACCACTATTGCTGACCTTCCCAGACCCAAGCTGAGAATACTAGAGCTCTGCAGGTCGCGGAAATCCACCTAGTAGCAGACTATAGCGTTAAAGTCAAAGCTATCCTCTCCTAACCTAATCAAAATTAACATAACCATACGTAACATAATTCAAATTTTCCCGCCGCGACCACTATTTCTTGCCTCCCTGGAGCCAAACAGAACACGTTAACGGAGAGTAGAAAGCAGAAATCATTAGAAACTCAGAGTATATCAGGAAAATCTATGATAACCAAATCACACACAAACAAACAGGACATAACCAAACATAGTCTAACTCAACTTAACGAGCCGTGGCCGCTATTGCTGCCCTCCCCAGAAGCAGGCAGGACATACTAGAGCACAGTGGAATGTAGAAATCAACCGAATGGCAGTGTGCAGAGCAAAAGTTGAAGCTCTCCTAACCAAACTTGGCCTAATGGAACCCAACTGAGCGCAACGTGACCCAACAAAAAGTGCAGAAGCCACTATTACTGGCCTTCCGAGGACCAAGCTGAAAACATTAGAGCACTGTAGGGGCCCGGATGTCCACCTAATAGCAGACTATAGCACTAAAGTCAATGCTATCCTCTCCTAACCTAACCAACCGTAACATAACCATACGTAACACAACTCAAACTAACGTGCCGAGACTGCCATTGTTGCCCTCCCCAGAGCCAAGCAGGACATACTAGAGCACCGCAGAGCGCAGAGATTCATCGAGTAGCGTGTACAGCACAAAAGTTTTAGCTATCCCTACCAGACGCAGCCTAACGCAACCTAACCGAACGTAACCTGACTAGTCACAACCTGTCGAGACCACCCTTGCTTGCCTTGCCAGAGCCAAGTTGAAAATATTAGAGACCTTTTGGGCGCAGAAATCCACCAAATAGCAGAATACAGCACTAAAGACAAAGCTATCCCCTACTAACCTAACCAATCGTAACATAGCAAAACGTAACCTATCCCAACCTAACGTGCCGCGACCACCACTGTTGGCCTCCGCAGAGCCAAGCAGAACATATTAGTCGAGAGTAGGACGCGGAGGTCGACAGAATCGCAGTGTACATCTGAAAAGTCAGAGTTGCCCGAACCTAACTCAAACAAACGGAACACAGCCAGACATAACCTCACATAACCAAACGTGCCGAGGACGCTGTTGCTGCCCTCCAGAGAGCAAATCGGTACCTACTAGAGCGCAGCAGAACGCAGAAATCCAACTAATATCGTTGTTCAGCACAAAAGTTAAAGCTACCGTGAACAAACATGTACAAACCCCTTCCTAACAGAACATAGCACGCCTCACCGTAACGTGCCGAGACCACTCGTGCCGGCCTTTCCAGAGCCAAGCTGCAAAATATTAGAGCACTGTAGGACGCAGAAATTCATCTAATGGCAGACATTAGTGCTAAAGTCAATGTTATCTTCTCCTAACCGAACAATCGTAATTTAATCAATCATAAGTTAACTCATCTTACCATGCCGCGACCACAATTGCTGGCCTCTCCAAGGCTAAGCAGAGCGCATTGGAGGAGAACAGAACGCAGAAACCATAGAATCGCAGTGTTTATCGGAAAAGCCAAATCCACGAAAACCTAACCCAAATAAACGGAGCATAAGCAAACATGGCCTAACTCAACCTAACGTGCCGAGACTTCTACTGCTGCCATTTTCAGAGACAAGCAGGACATACTAGAGCACTGTAGGGCGTAGAAATCCACCTAATAGGAGGTTATACCACTAACGTCAAAGCTATCCTCTCCTGACCAAACCAACACTAACATAACCAAGCTTAACCGATCTAAATCTATCATGCGGCGACCACTGTTGCTGGCTTCCCCGGAAGCAAGCAGAACACATTAGTGCGGAGTAGATCGCAGAATTCCGTGGAATCGCTTTGTATATCAGGAAAGTCTAAGCTACGCAAACTTAACCGAAACCAATAAAAGATAGCCAAACATAGCGAAATACAACATAACGCGCCGAGGCCGCTATTGTTGCGCACACGAGAGCCGAGCAGGACATACTAGAGAACAGTAGATCGCAGAAATCCAACCAATATCAGTGTTCATCACAAAAGCTAAAGCTATCGTGACCAAACTTAGCCTAACCCAACCTAGCCGTAAATAGCATGCCTCTTCGTGACGTGCCGAGACCGACGTTGATAGACTTCCCAGTGCCAAGCTGAAAACATTAGAGAGCAGTTGGACGCAGAAATACACCTAATAGCAGACTATGGCAGTAAAGTCAAAGCTGTCATCGCCTAACCTAACCAAACGTAACATAACAGAACGTGATATAACTCAAACTTACGAGTCGTTACCACTACTGCTGGTCTGCTCAGAGCCAGGAAGGGCACACTAGAGGAGAGTAGGGTGCAGAATTCCATAGATTCGCTGTGTACATCAGAGAAGTCAAGGCTACCCAACCCAAACGCAAACCATCCGAGCATAACCAAACATTGCCTAACTCGACCTAACGTGACGTGACCGCTATTGCTGCCATCCCCAGAGCCAAAAAGGACATACTAGGACACTGTACGGCGCAGATATCGGCAGAAAATCAGTGTAGAGTTCAAACGTTGAATCAATCGTTACCAAACGTAGCAAGACCTAGCCTAACCGAACGTAGCCTGACTCAACATAACGTGCAGAGACCACAATTCCTGATCATTCCCGGAGCGAAGGTGAAAGCATTAGAGCTCGGTAGAGCGAAGAAATCGACCCAACAGCAGTGCACAGCACAAAAGTTAAAGCTATCCTAGCCAAACATACCAAGCTGATAATATCAGAGCACAGTAGGGCGCAGAAACCAACCTAAGGGCAGACAATGGCACTAAAGTCAGAGCCATCGTCTTTTAACCCAACAAACTGTAACATAACCAAACGTAACCAAGCTCAACCTAACGTGTCGCGACCACTACTACTGGTCACCCGATAACCCAGCAGAACACATTAGTGGAAAGTGGAACGCAGCAATCCGTAGGATCGCAGCGTATGTCAGTAAAGTCAAAGCTAACCAAACCTTACCCAAACATACAGAACGTTGCCAAACGTTGAATAATTCAACCAAAACTGTCGAGACCGCTATTGCTGCGCTCCCCGGAGCAAAGCAGGCCATACTACAGTGCAGGCGAGCGCAGAAATCCGACGAACACCTGTGTACAGCACAAGAGTTGAAGCTACCCTGACCAAACTTAGCCTGACCCAACCAAACCGTACGAAACACGACCCATCGTATCGTGCAGAGGCCACTATTGCTGGCGACCCGAGAGACTTTCTGAAAGCATTAATGCTCTGTAGGGCGCAGAAATCCACCTAATAGCAAATTATAGCACTAAGGTCAAACCATCCTCTGCTGTCCCAACCGAACGCAACATATCCAATCGTAAAGTAACTCAACCTAACGTGCCGCGACCTCCATTGCAGCAACTCCCAGAGTCGAGCAGGTCATACCAGAGCACAGTGGACTAAAGAACTCCGCGGTGTTGCAATGTAAAACAGAAGGTCAAAGATATCCGAACCTAACATGCCCTAACCTAACCAAGCCAACCGTAGCATATCTAAACATAACGGGCTGATACCTTTATTGCTGTCCTTCCCAGAGCCAAGCTGAGTACATCAGATCACAGTATAGTACAGAATTACACCGAATAGCAGTGTGTAGCGCAATGTCAAAGCTGTCCTGGCTTAAACGAACGAAACATAGCATTATCGAGGCGTAACCCAACTCCTGCTAACCGCCCTACACCAGTACTGCTGTCCTCCCAGATCCAAGCAGTAAATACTCGAACATAATAAATCACAGAAAATCCAGGGCATAGTAGTATAAGTCACAAGAGTAAAGATAACCTAACCTAACCAGGCCTAACATAAGCCACACAATCGTACCCTACCCCAGCATAAGATACCGAGACCACTGTTGCTGCCGTTCCCAGAGCCAAGCGGAACATAGGGGAGCACTGTATATCGCAGAAATGCAACGAATAGCATTGTATACCACGAAAGTTGAAGCAATGCCAACCTGACCCAAACAAGCACAACATGCCCAAACGAAGCATGACTCAACATATCGCAACGCAATCACTATTGCCGGAACCGCCTGGGCCAAGCAGAATACAGTAGAGCACAGTAGCGCTCAGAATTCCACCGAAAAACTGTCCACACCATGAACCTAAAACCTATCTGAACATAACCCGAACAAGCGTAACCAATCCAAACATAGCCTAACACAGCCTAACGTGCTGAAAGCACCGTTGCAGGCACCCCAGAGACATTTAGAACATACTAGCGCACTGTAGAACGCAGAAATCCACCGAAAGGCAGTGTATAGCACAAAAGTCATAGCTAACCCCTCCTAGCGGAACCAATCCTGACGTAACCAGCCGTAACCTAACCCGACCTAACGCGACAAGACCATTATTGCCGACTGCCACAGTGCCAACAAGAATATACTAGAGCAGAGTAGAGCGCAGACGTCCCCCGCCTTGCAGTGTAATTCACAAAGGTCAAAGATATCATAACCTATCCTGACCAAACCTAACCTATCCAAACGTGGCCAAACTCAAAGTAACGCGCCGATTCCACCATTGCTGTCCCTCCTTGAGACAAGCTGAGCATATTGGAGCACAGTAGAATGCAGAAATGAGCCGAACAGCGGTGTACAGTGCAAGAGTCCTAGCTAGCCCCTCCTAACCAAACCAATCGTGACGGAACCAAACGTAACATAGCGCGACACAACTTGCCGCGACCACTAGCGCTGACCTCCCCAGTGTCGAACAGAGTTTATCCGAGCACAGTAGAGCCCAGAAATCGACAGAATAAATTTCAATGCCAAGAAAGTCCGAGCTATCCAAACCTAACCCAAACACACGTAACCTGACCAAACGTAACCTAACTCTACCTAACGTGCCAAGACCACTATTGTTGGCCACCCAGGAGCCAAGCAGAGCATACTGGAGCACGGTAGAGCGCAGAAAACCATCGAACAGCAGTGTATGGCGCCAAAGTGAAATCTACACTCTCCCACACTATCTTAACCAAAGCTATCCGAATGCAACGTATCTCAACCTGTCGTGCAACGACCACCATTTCTGAGCTCCCCAGAGACGGTAAGGGCAGAGTAGAGCAATGTAGAGCGAAGGAATCCACCGAAATGTAGTGTACAGCACAAAAGTCAAAATTATCCTATCCTAACCAAACAAAACGTAACATAACCAAACGTAAGCTAATCCAACCTAACTTGTCTGGACCACTGCTGCCGTCCTGCACATCGCCAAGCAGAACATATTAAAGGAGAGTAGATTGCAGAAGTGCAATGAATGTCAATGTATGGCAGAAGAGTCAAAGCTATCCTAACCTAACTTAACCTAACATTACCTAACCTAACAAACGTGACGTGACATGACCTGTCGTGCCGATACCACCATAGCTGGCCTCCCTAGAGACAAGCAGAATTTACTACAGCACGGCAGAGCACAGAAATCCACCGAACAGCAGTGTACGGCACAAAAGTCATAGCAGTCCTAGCCTAACCTAGCATAACATAGCATAACCAATCCCAACCTAACCCAACCTAACCGCACTTAGCGGCCTATACCACAACTGCTGACCACCCAGTGACAAGCAGAGCATATTAGAGTAACCTATAGGGCAGAAATCCACCGAATAGCAGTGCATATCACAAAAGTCAATGATACCCTCTCCTAAACTAGCCACTCGTTACATAACCAAATGCAACCTAACACAAACTAACCTGCCGCGACCACCATTACTGTCCTACCCAGTATCGAGCAGAGCATAGTAGTGCAATTCGTAAAGCTGAAATCCAGCGAATAGCAGTGTATAGCGCAAAGGTCAATGTTATCCTATCCTAACCTAGCCAAACCTGTCATAACCAAAAGTAGGCTAACTGCACTTAACCGACCTACACCACTATTGCTTACCTTCCCAGAGCCAAGCAGAATATACTAGCGTACAGTAGACTACAGGAGTACGCGGCGTTGCAGTGTAATGCAAAGGAGTCAAAGATACCCTAACCTAACATTATCTAACCTAAGCCACGCGAACGTAGCTCAACACAACATAACGTGCCGAGGCCACAGCTGCTGTCTTTCGCAGAGCCAAGCTGCAGGTATCAGATCACAGTATATCCCAGAAACCCGCCGAATAGCAGTGCAGAGCACAATAGTCAAAGCTAACCTCTCCTAGCCTAACCAATTGCGACATACCCCAAAGCAAGCTAGCGCAACGTAACGTGCAGCGACCACCATTGCTGACCTCCGCAGGGCCAAGCGGAATATGCTAGAGCAAAATATAGCGTAGAAATCGAACGCACTGCAGTGGGTAGCACAATAGTCAAATATATCCTTACCAAACCTGACCTAACCTAATTTAAAGAAACGTAACATAACTCAACCAAACGTGCCGCGACCTCTATTCCTGGCGTCCCTAGACGCAAGCGGAGTATGATAGAGTACAGTAGAGCACAGATGTCCATATAATATCAGTGCTGAGCACAACAGTCATCGCTAACCTAGCCTAACACAACCTAAGGTAAGCTTACCAAACGTAATCTAACTTAACCTAACGTCCCGCGACCAGTATTGCTGGCCTCCACAACGTCATGCAGAGCATAATATAGGAGGGTAGAGCGCAGAAAACCATAGCATCACAGTATATAGCCGAGAAGTCGAAGCTATCCAAATCTAACCAAAGACAAGATAACATAACGTAACGTATCCTACCACAACCTAACATGCCGAGAGCACAATTACTGACTTCCCCGGAGCCAATGAGGGCATACTAAAGCAAAGTAGATCGCAGAAGTAGACCGCATAGCAGTGCACAGCACAAAAGTCAAAGACATCCACATTCAACCCAAACAAACCTATCCTAATCAAACGTAACATAACTATACCTGATTCGCCGTGGCCACTATTTCTGGCCACGCCAGAGCAAAGCATAGTATATTATATCACAGTAGAGCGCAGAAATCGGCCGCATAGCAGTATGAAGCGCAAAAGTCGAAGCTATCATCACCTACCCTGTCCTCACGTAACCTAACCGAACGTAACGTTACCAAACGCAACCAAATCCAACTAAACCTGCCTAGACAACTATTGCTGGCCTCCCCATCTTCAAGCAAAGCATATTATGGGAGAGTACGCCGCAGACGTCCAAAGAATGGCAATATACGGCAGGAGAGCAAAAGCTCTTCTAACAAAACGCAGGCTAACCTAAACCAACCGAACGTAACGTAACTCAGTCTATCGTGCCGATACCACTATTGCTGCCATCCTCGAGCAAAGCAGAAAATATTATACCACAGTAGAGCGCAGAAATCGACCGAATTGCCGTATATAGCTTAAAAGTCAAAGCAGTTCCAACCAAGCTTAGCCTTACGTAACCTAACCAAACGAAACCCAACTCAACATAGCGTTCACAGACCACTATTGCAGGCCACCGCAGGTCCAATCAGAACATATTACAGCACAGTAAAGCGCAGAGATCTACCGTATAGCAGTATATAGCACAAAAGTCAATGTGACCCTGTTCTAACCTAACCAAACGTGACGTAACCAAACGCAACCTAACTATTCCTAACGTGCGGACACCATTATTCCTGCCCTCCGCAGAGACAAGCAGAACATTTTATAGGAGAGTGGAGCGCAGACGTCCATAGAATCGCAGTGCATAGCACAATAGTCGAAGATAACCTATGCTAACATATTCAAACGTGACATGCCCGAACGATGCATAACTAAACATAATGCGCCGAGACCGCAACTATCTGCATCTCCAGAACCAAGCAGAACATACTAGAGCTCAGTAGAGCGCAGAAGTCCACCGATGGTCAGTTTATACCGTGAAAGGCAAAGCTATCCACACCTAAGAGGAGTTAACATGACATAACCAAACGTAGCACAACACAACCTAACGCGCGGAGACCACAATTACTGGCCTCCCCCAACACGAACAGAATATTGTGGAGCAACGTATGATGCACAAGCACACGGAGCATTGGTCTATAGGACAAAAGTCAAAGCTACAATTTCCTTACTTAACAAATCGTGACTCTACCTAGCTTAGACTAACAAGACCTATCGTACCACGACCACTGTTGCTGGTCTCCCCAGGGAAGAGCAGAGTATAGTAGAGCTATGTAGAGCGTGGGAATCCACCGATCAGCGGTGTACAGCACAAAAGACAAAGCTATGCTGTCCTAACCTTTCCAATCGCAATATATGCAACCGCAGCACAACACAACCTATCGCGCAACGACCAGTATTGCTGGCCTCCCTGGAGTGGAGCAGAGTATAGCAGAGCCAAGTATCGCGCAGAAAGCTAGCAATCAGCATTGTATAGCATAAAAGCGAAAGAAATCCAGACCAAACAGGACATAACCAAACCTAACAAGCCGTAGACAGAACAAACCTAACGAGCAGAGACCTAAATTTCTGGCCTCACCAGGGCCAAGCAGAACATATGAGAGCACAGTAGAGTGCAGGAACCAACCGTAAAGCCGTATACAGCACAAAAGTCAAAGATATCCCTTCGTAACATAACCAAGGGTAACATAAAAATACGTAACTAATCACAAACTAACTCGCCGAGGCCACAATTACTGGCCTCCCCAGAGAAAACCAGAACGCACTAGAACGCAGTTGGTAGCGGATCTCCGCCGAAAAGCTGTGTACAACGCGCAAGACAAAGCGATCCGAACCTAACCCAGACCAACATAACCTAACCGAACGTAGCCCAACTATACCAATCGTCCGATACCGCTATTTCTGGCCTCCCCAGAGTCGTGAAGATTATGGTAGAGCACAGCAGAGCGCAGAGATCCAACGAATAACTGTGGCCAGCACAAAAATAAACACTACGCTAACCTAAATTAGCCTAACCTGTCCTAACCGAGCGTAACATTGCTCAACATAGCGTGCCGAGACCTCTATATCTGAAATTCCCACAGCAAAGCAGGGAACACTACGTCACAGTAGAGCGCAGAAATCCACCGAATGGTATACTACAGCACAAAAGTCAATGATACCCTATCCTAATCTAACCAAACGTAACACAAGCAAACGTAACACAACTGAGCCTAACGATCGTAGGCCCCCATTCCTGACCTCACCATAGCAAAGCAGAATATATTAGATCTCAGTAGAGAGCAGAAATCCACGCAATGATGTGCAAAGCATATATGTCAAAGATACCCTAACCTAACCTGTCATAACCTGACCTAGCCAATCGAAGCTTAGGTCATGCTAACGTGAAGATGCCCCCATTGCAACTGTCCAAAGAACCACGCAGGGCATATCAGATCACAGTAGAACGCAGAAATCCTCCAAATAGCAGTGTACATCACAAGAGCCATAGCTATCCTATCCTGACCTAACCAAGCGTAACATAACAGAACGCAACATTTCTCAGACTGATGTGCCGAGAACAATACTGCTGGCCTCCCTATAGCCAAGCAGAATATACTAGAGCACAGTAGAGCGCACAAGTCCACCGAACAACAGTTTACACTACGAAAGTCAAAGCTATCCGAACCTAACCCTAGCCAATGTAGTCCAACCAAACGTTGCCTAACTAAACCTAACGTGCCGAGACCTCTATTACTGGCCACCCGAGAGACGAGCAGAGTATACGACAGCAATGTAGAGCGCAGAAATCCGCCGAAATGCACTGTATAACGCGAAAGACAAAAGCTATTCAAACATAACCCGTCCTAACATAACCCAACTAAAAGTAGCCTAACACAACCTAACGTGCCGAGACCAGCACTGCTGCCCCCAGGGCCAAGCACAGCATATTCGAGCACAGTAGAGCGCTGAAATCCCCCGAATAACAGTGTAAAGCACAAAGGACAAAGCTATCTTATCCTAACCTAACCAATCGTGGGATAGCCTATCGTAACCTGAACCACCCTAACGTGCCGCGACCACTATTGCTGGTCTCCCCAGAGCGGAGCACACATATCACAGGAGAGTATAGCACAGAAATACTCGGAATCGCAGTGTATATCAGAAACGTCACAGCTACCAGTGCCTAGCCCAAACTAACGTAACCTGACCGAACGTAGCGCAACACAACATAACGTGCAGCGACCACTATTGCTGGCCTCCTCGGAGTCTAGCTGCACACATTAGAGGAGAGTAGAGCGCAGAAGACCATGGAATCGCAGTGCATAGCACAAAAGTCGAAGCTACCGTATCCTAGCGTAGACAAACGTAACACAACCGAAGATTTCTTAACCCATTCTAGCTTGCCGAGACCAGTATTACTGCCCATCACAAGGTCGAGCAGAGTGTAGTAGGGCGCAGAAGAATCCAGTAGTCCATAGAACAGCAGTGTTGAGTACAAAAGTCAATGAAACCCAAACCTCACTCCATATAACCTAACAAAACCATAGGTAATTTAAGAACCTAACGTGCCGCGACCGCTATTTCTGCCCTCCACAGAGGAAAGCTGAAGATATTAGATCACAGCAGAGCGCAGAAATACGCTGGACAGCAGTGAATAACGCAATAGGGGAAGGTGTCCCAGCCTAACATAACCAAACATTACATAACCTGGCATAGCATAACTCCACCTAACGTACCTAGGCCACTCCTGCTGTTCTCCGCAGGGCCAACCAGAATATACTAGAGCACAGTGGAACGACGAAGTCTGCCGCATTGCAGTGTAAAACGCAATAGTCAAAGATACCCTAACCTAACCAGACATAAACTAACCTAGCCAAGCGTAGCCTAACTCAACGTAACGTGCAGAAAGCACAATTGCTGGCATTCCCAGACCCAAGCTGAACACATAAGACCAGAGGAAAGCACAGAAGACCACCGAAGGGCAGTGTTTAGCACAAAAGCCGAAGATATCCTCCCCTACCGTAACCATTAATGACGTACATAAACGTAACCTAACTATGCCGAATGCGCCGCGACCACTATTGCAGGCCTCCTCTTTGTCGAGCAGAGTATAGTACAGTACAGAAGAGCGCAAGAAGCCACCAAGTAGCAATTTATTGCTAAAAAGTCAAAGATACCTTAACCTAACCAGACCCAACCTATCCTGACCAAACATAGAATAACTAAATCTAACGTGCCGCGACCACTATTACAGGCCACGCCAGAGTCGATCAGAGTATTGTAGAGGAAGTTACAGCGGTTGAACATAACGAATAGCAGCGTATAGCACGAAAGTCAAAGCTATCCTATGCTAACATGTCCAAACGCAATATAACCAAACGCAGCATATCTATACCTAACTTGCCTAGATAACTATTACTGGCCTCTCCAGCGCCAAGCAGAGCATATTAGAGCAGAGTAGAGCGCAGAAATCCGAAGCATAGGGTTGCAAAACGCAAAAGTCAAAGATATCCAATCCTGCCCTGATACAACTTTACCTAATCAAACGTATCCCAGCTCAAACAAACGTGCCAGGACAGCTGTTGTTGGCCTCCACATAGACAAGCGGTTGCTGGTAGAGCAACGCGGAGCACAGATATCTACCATATAGCAGTGTAAAGGATAAAAGTTGTCCTAACCTATATTAACGAAACGTAACCTAACTCAACCAAACATGTAACAGCCGCTATTGCTCTCCTCCCCAGAGCCAAGCAGAACATATTGGAGCACACTAGAACGCAGAAATCCACCGTATAGCAGTGTATAGCACAAAAATCGGAGCTACCCTGTTCTAACATAGCCAAACGTGACGCAACCAAACGTAACCTGATAAATCCAAACGTGTCCAAAGCTCTATTGCTGCCTTCCTCAGATCCATGCAGAACATATTAGGGGAGAGTAGAACGCTGAAATCCATAGAATCGCAGTGTATAGTAGAAACGTCGAAGCCACGCAAGCCTAACACAAAAAACGTAACCTAACTGAACGAAGCTTAACTCAACATAGCGAGCGGCGGCCACTGTTGCTGGACTCCACAGGGCCAAGCAGAATATAGTGGAGCACAGTAGAGCGCAGTATTGCACCGAATGACAGTGTACACCACGAGAGTCGGAGTTATCCAGGCACATCCCAAGCACACGTGACCAAAGGAAACGTTGCCTTACTCAACCTAACATGCCTAAACCAGTATCACTGACCTCCGCAGGGCAAACCGGAGTATGCTAGTGCACAGGAGAGCGCCGAAATCCGCCACACTGAAGTGCAAGGCACAAAAGTCAAAGATATCCTGTACTAACGTAACCAAGCTTAACCTAACCAAAAGTACCCTAGTTCAACCTAACGTGGTGAGACCATTATTGCTGATCGCCACAGCGACAACCAGAGCAAATTACAGAACATTAGAGCGCAGAAAGCCTCCATATAGCAGTGTGTATCACAAACGTCAAATCCATCCAAACCAAGCCTGAGCAAACCTAACTTAATCAAACGTAACAAAGCTCAGCCTAACATGCGGAGAGCACAATTCCTGGCGTTCACGGAGATAAGCAGATTGTTATAGCGCACAGAGGAGCGCAGCAGTCCGTAGAATAGCACTGTGTAGCACAAAAGCAAAAGCGATCGTAACCTAACACAACGTAACCGAACCCATCCAAGCGTAATCTATCTTATCCTAACGTGCCGGGACCTCTATTGCTGGCATCCCGAGAGTCGAGCAGGGTATAGTAGAGCAATATAGAACGCAGAAGTGCACCGTATAGCAGTTTACAGCATAAGAATTTGTGCTATACTGTTCTAACGTAGCCAAACGTGACGTAGATGTTCGTAACCCAACACTTCCCAACGTGACGAAAACACCATTACTGCCCTCCTCAGTGCCAGGGAGAACGTATTAGAAGTGAGCTGCGCGCGGAAGTGCATAGAATCGCAGTGCATAGCACAATATTCGAAGCTACACTATCCTAAAATTGCCAAACGTAACATAACCGAACGTTGCTTAGCTCAACCTAACACGCCGAGGACGCTCCTGCTTGCATTCCCAGAGCCAAGCTGAATATACCAGAACACAGTAGAAGGCCGTAATCCACCGCATTGCAGTGTGTAGCACAAAAGACGGAAATGTCCTAGGCTAACCTGTCCTAACCTAACCAAGCCGAACGTAGTCTAACTAAACTTAACATGCCGATAATAATATTGCTGCCCTCCCCAGAGCCAAGCGGAACTCACAAGACGAGAATAGAGCTCGGAAATCTATAGAATCGCAGTGTATAACGCGAAAGTCAAATATATCCATACCTAACATAAACAAACGTAACTTAACCGAACGTAGCTTAACTCGATATAAATTTCCGCGACCACTATTGCTGGCATACTCAGAGCGATTCAGAAAATATGAGAGCACAGTAGAGCGCAGTAATCCACCGAATGTCGGTGTACAGCTCTGAGCTCAAGGCTATCCCATCCTAATATAGATAAACGTAACGAAACCAATAGTATCATATCCAAACCTAACGTGCCGTGACCAATATTGCTGGCCTGGCCATAGCCAAGCAGAACATATTAGAGCAACGTAGAGCGCAGAAATCCATAGAAACGCAGTGTATATGTGAAAAGTCGAAACTGTCTAAACCAACCCAAACCAAACGTAATATAGCCAAACGTATCCTAGCTAATCCTAATGTTCGAGGAGCACTATTACTGGCATTACCAGAGCAAGGCAAAACATACTAGGCCACAGTAGAGCGCAGAAGTCCACCGCATTACAGTTAACAGTACAGAAGACGGAGGTATCCTAGCCTAACCCAAACAAAACCAACCAAACCAAACGTAACCTAACTCCACGTAACGAGCCGCGACCACTATTGCTGGACTACGCAGGGCCAAGCAAAATACAGATGAGCACAGTAGAGCGCAGAAACCCACCGAATAACAGTGTATACCACGAACGGCGAAGCTGTCCGTACTTAACGCATGCAAAGGTAAACCAGCCAAAAGTAGCCTAACACAATCTAACGTGCCGAGACCACCGTTACCGGCCTCCACAGAGATAAGCGGAGTATACAAAAGCACAGTACAGCGCATAAGGCTTCCAAATAGCACTGTACAGCACGAACGTCAAAGACATCCCAACCTAACATGAGTATACAAAAGCACAGTACAGCGCATAAGGCTTCCAAATAGCACTGTACAGCACGAACGTCAGAGACATCCCAACCTAACATGACCTACTCTCATCAAACCAAACGTATACTAACTAAACCTAACGATCCGAGTCCACTATTGGTGGCCTCCCCAGAGCCAAGAATATCATACTAGAAAGCAGTAGAGCGCAGACATCCTCCGAGCAACAGTGCATACCACGTAAGCCAAAGCTACCTATACAGTACCCAGGCTAACGTAACCTAACCTAACGTAGCCTAGCTCAGCCTAAAATGCCGAGACCACTATTACAGGCCTCCCTATAAACGAGAAGAGTTTGCTACAGCAATGTAGAGCGCAGAAATACACCGGATAGCGGTGTATAACGAGGAAGCCAATGCTATCCTCTCCTAACCCATAAAAATGGAACATAGCGAACGTAACATAACTCGACATATCGCACCACGGCAACAATTTCTGGCCTCTCCAGAGCCGAGCAGATTATGGTGGTGCACAGTAGAGCGCATAAATCCACCGAATAGTAGTGTATACCACGAAAGTCGGAGCTATCCAAACATAACCCAACCGAACGTAACATAACTCAACATAACGTGCCGACAACACTATTGCTGGGCTTCCCAGCGACAAGCTGAACATACTACAGCAATGTAAAGCGCTGAAATACGTCGAATTCCAGTGCATAGCACAAAAGTCAGAGCTGTCACCTCCTAACCCAGCCGAACGTAGCATAACCGAGCGTAACATAACCGAACGTAAGGTAACTCAACCTATCGGGTCACTACCGCAATCGCTGGCATCCTCATAGTCGAGTAGGTTATTGTAAAGCAACGAGGAGCGCGCAAATCCACCGAACAGCAGTATATAGCACTAAAGTCAAACATATCCTGTCCTAACCTAACTAAGCGTAACATAACCATACGTAACCTATCTCAACCAAACGCGCCGAGCACTATATCTCTGGCTTCCACGGAACAAAGCAGAGAATGTTAGATCACAGTAGAGCGCAGGAATCATCCGAATAGCAGTGCATAGCACTAAAGTCAATGCTACCTTAACCTAACTTAACCAAAGAAGGCATAACCGGGCGTAACTTAACTCAACATAACGTGCCTAGGCCACTATTACTGTTCTCCCCAGAGCAAAGTAGAAAATATTAGAGCACAGTAGAGAACAGAATACACAGTATGGCAGTGCGTAGCACAAAAGTTCATACCATTGTTTCCCAACCTAACAAGTCTTCATATAGCCAAACGTAACCTATCAAAAGCTAACGTGTCGCGGCCACAATTGCTGGTACCCAGTGAGTCGAGCTGAGTATAGTAGACCAATCTAGAGCGCAGAAATCCACCGAAGTGTAGTGTACAGCACAAAAGTCTAACCTAACATAACCCAAACTAACCTTACATAACCTAACCTATCCTGACCTAACCTAACCGAACGTAACGCAACACAACCATACGTGCACCGAGCGCTATTGCTGACCTCCCCAGAGCCAAGCAGAAAATACTAGTGCACAGTACACCGCAGAAATCAGCCGCATTGTAGTGCACAGGGGAACAGTAGAAGATATCCTAACCTAACCTGGCACATCCTAACGTTTCTAGCCCACTATTGCTGGTATCCCCATCGCCAAGTGGGGCATATTACAGGACAGGAGGACGCAGAGAAGGATAGAACGGCAGTGTATGGTACGAAAGTCAAAAACATCTCAATGTAACCCAAACAAACATAACCTAACCAGACGACACCTAACACATTACGCACCGCGGCCACTGTTTCAAGCATTCCCAGAGCAAAGCAGATAATACTAGTTCACAGTCGAGCGCAGAAATCCTCCCAATAGCTGTGCAAAGCAGAAATGTGATAGCTATCATCTCCTAACCTGGCCAAGCATAACACAACCGAACGTAACCTAACCCAACTAAAGTGCCCAGACCATTATTGCTGACACCCAGAGCAAAGAAGAATACACTACAGCACAGGAGAGCGCACAAATACGACGCACTGATGTACAAGGTACAAAAGTCAAAGCTATACTTACCAAGCATATCCAAACCTAACCGAGCCAGACGTAACATAACTCAAACCCACGTGCCGAGAGCACTATTCCTGGCGTCCGCAGAGACAAGCGGAGTGCGATAACGCACAGAAGAGCGCAGAAGTCCTTAGAATAGCAGCGCGTAACACAAAAGTCGGAGCTGTCCTCACCTACCACAACGTATCCTAACAAAACCGAACGTAATCTGACACAACCTAACATGCCGCGACCACCATTGCTGGCATCCCGAGAGCGGGGTAGAGCATAGTAGAGCAATGTAGAGTGCAGAAATCCACCGAGTAGCAGTGTATGGCACAAAAGTCTAAGCTACCCCATCCTGCCACAAGCATACGTAACATATCCAAACGCAACATAGCTCAGGCTAACGTGCCGAGACCAATACTCCTGGCCTCACCACGGACAAACAGAATGTACTAGAGCACAGTAGACCGCAGAAATCAACCGAATAGCAGTGTACAGCACAGAAGTCGGAGCCATACTTACCAAACTTAGCCTAACCTATCCAAATCGAGGGAAACCTTACTCAATCGAACGTGCCGCGACCACCATTGCTGCCCTTCCCAGAGACAAGCAGATGTTAGTTGAGCAATGCATTGCATGGGTATCGACCGAATAGCAGTATACGGCAGAAAAGTCGAAGCACCTCTAACCAAATATATCCGAAGCCTAGCAAAGCCACGCGTAACGTAACTCAACCTTGCGTGCTGAAACCAACATTGCTGGCCTCGCCGTCGCCAATCAGGGCATATTAAAGGAGAACAGAGCGCCGACGTCCATAGAATGTCATTGCATGTCACGAAATTCAAAGGTATCTTAACTTAATCCTAACAAACCTAACCTAACAAAACGAAACATATCCAACCTAAGGCTCCGCGGCCACCATTTCTGGAATTCCCAGAGCGAAGCAGGGCAAACGAGGTCACAGTAGAGTGCAGAATTTCACCGAATTGCAGTACACAGCACAAAAGTCAAATCTACCCTTGCCTCACATAACAAAGCATAACACAACCAAACGTAACATGACACAACCTAACGTGCCGAGCCCACTGTTGCTGACAACCACATAGCAAGGCAGAATATACTAGAGCACAGCGGAGCGCAGAAATCCGCCGCACTGAAGTGTATAGCACAAAGGTCGAAGGTACCATAACATAACCGGAAATTACCTAACATAAGCAAAAGTAGCCTAACTCAATATAACGTGTCGAGGCCTCTACCGCTAACCTCTCCAGAGCCAAGCAGAATATATTAGAGCACAGAAAAGCGCAGAAATTCAACGAACAGCAGCGTATAGCACGAAAATGGAAGCCAACCTAACCAAACCTAACCTAACATAACCTAACAAATCGTTACGTAACCAAAACTATAGTGCCGCGAATGGTATTGCTTGCCTCTCCACAGCCGTGTAGAGTATAGTAGGGCAATGTAGAGGGCAGGAGTCCACCGGGTGGCAGTGTATAGTGTAAAAGATAAGGATATCCTATCCTAACCTAGCCAAGCGAAACCAAGCCAAGCGAAGCATAACACAACCTAACGTGCCGAAAGCACTATTGCCGGCCTCACCAGCGCCAAGCAGAGCATATTAGAGGAGGGTAGAGCGAAGAGGAGCATAGAATGGCAGTGTGCAGCACCAAAGTCAAAGATATCCTGACCTAACCCAAACAAGCCTAACCTATCCAAGCGCAACCTAACTCAACCTATCGCGCCGTGGCCACCGTTCCCGGCATTCCCAGAAGAAAGCAGAGAATATTAAAGCACAGTAGAGCGCCGAAATCCACCCAATATGAGTCTATAGCACAAAAGTCAGAGCCATCCTGACCAAACATAACCTAATGAAACCACACCAAACACAGCCTAACTCAACGTATCGTGCCACGACCATCCTTGCTGGAATCCCCAGAGTCGAGTAGGGTATAGTAACGCAACGTAGGGCGCAGAAATCACCGAATTGCAGTGTATAGTACAAAAGTCAAAGGTAGCTCTCCTAACCCATCCAAACGCAACATAACCAAACGTAACATACCTCAACGTATCGCGCCACAACCAATGTTGCTGGCAACCACAGGGACGAGCAGATTATTGTAGATCACAGCTGTGCGCAGGAATCCACCGAATAGCAGTGTGTACCACGAAAGAAGAATGTGACCAAATCTAACCCGTACCAACGTAGCGCAGCCAAACGTGGTATAACTCAGCCTAATGTGCCCAGACCACCATCGCTGTCCTCCCCATAGATCGGCGGAGCCTACTACAGCACAGTAGATGGCAAGGATCCACCGAACAGCAGCGTATAGCACGAAAGGCAAAGACATCCTTGCCAAAACTAGCCTAACCTACCCTAACCACGCCTAACCTAACCCAACCTGTCTTGCCGCGAACCCCATTACTGGTCTCCGCAGAGTCGAGTGGAGTACAGTAGAGCAACGAAGAGCAAAGGAATCGTCCCAATAGCAGTGTATAGCACAAACGTCGAAATTTTCCCATCCTATCGTCGGATATTTTTTGATTTCCCCTGGTTAGGGGTCCAGTTAACTGCCGGCGGCCGGAGAAGCCTGGGGAAACTGGCGCCAGGCCATATGTGGTAGCCTCGCTCAGCCCCGGTTTTCTCCATTGTAAACCGTGGGTAACGCGTCCGTGGGCACCTCTCGGGATGGGTCCCCGTGCGGTTGACTCTTCGGAGAGACTAACCCGGAGGAGGAATCTATTTCACCCCCGTGCGTTACGTGGAGGCAGTTTTTTCCTCCTTCGGGGGAGGCTCTTGCCTTACAGACGGGCTTAAAGTGGCCCACTCTGGAAGATAGGCAGCGTTTTGAGATAGTCATTAGAGAGTTGAGGTGGTCCATGAGGGAGTTGAGACCGAGAGTTGTGATTGCGAGAGTTACACATTATTGATCGCGCCCCGGCTACATTTTCCGCCCCCCCCCCCCGAGCAAAGCAGGGCATATTAGAGCACTGCAGGTGGCAGGAATTTACACAATTACTGTGACAGCACGAAAGTCAAAGCTATCCTAGCCAAACTTAACCCAACCCGAACTAACCGAACATAACCTGACTCTACATAACGTGCCACGACCGCTATTTCTGGTGTCCAGAGAGTCGTGGAGAGAATAGTGGAGCATGGTAGAGCGCAGAAATCCACCGAATAGCAGCGCGTGGCGCGAAAGCCGAAGCTATCCTCTCCCAACCTAACCATGCGTCGCATAACCGAACGCAACATAGCTCTGCCCAACGTGCCGAGACCACTACTGCTGGCCTCCCTATAGGCGAGTTGAATTTACTTGAGCACAGTAGATCGCGGAAGTCCATCGAATAGCGGTCTATAGCATGGAAGTCAAAGCCATCCTATCAAAACATTACCTAATGTAACCTAACCAAGCGTAACGTAACCCATACAAACGTGCCGCGACCACTATCACCGGCCTTCCTAACCCAAACTAAGTTGCTGAGACCGCCATTGCTGGGCTCCCCAGAGCCAAGCAGAACATATGAGAGTACAGTAGAGCTCAGAAGTTGACTGTATAGCACTGTGTAGCCCAAAAGTCAAAGCTATACTTCCAATCCTTACCAAATATACCGTAAACAAGCGTAACGTGACTCATACCAACGTGCCGAGACCATTATTAGTGCCCTCCCAGAGCCATTCGGAATATACTAGAGCACAGTAAAGCGCAGTAATACACGGCATTGCAGAGTGTATCACAAAAGTGGTAGATACCCTAACCAAACCTGTTCTTACCTAACATAACCCAATGTAGCATAATTCAAAAGGAAGTGCCGAGACTATTGCTGCTCGCCTCCTTAGAGCCAAGCAGGCTATATGAGATCAATGTATAGCGCAGAAACCGAACGAACAGCGGTGTATAGCACAAAAATCAAAGCAAACCTGTCCTAACTTAACCAAACGAAACATAGACATGCGTAATCGATCTCAAGCTAACGTGCATAGACAAGTATCACTGGCCTGCTCGGAGCCAACTAGAACATACTAGAACACAGCGGAGCGCTGAAATACACCGAAAAACAGTGTATACCACTTAAGTCATAGCTACCCACACCTAACACATAGTAACATAACCTAACCAAACGTAGCCTAACACAACCTGGCGTGCCGAGACCCCTATTACTGGCCTCCCCATGGACAAGCAGAGCGTAGCAGAGCAATGTAGATCGCAGAAATGCACCGAAAAGGAGTTTATACCACAAAAGTCAAAGCAGTCCGAGCCTAACGTAACCAAACATAACATAACCAAACGGAACCTGGCTTAACCTAACGAACCTGGACCACTATTGCTGAAACCCCAATGCCTGTCAGAATATACTAGAGCACAAAAGTGCGCAGCAATACGCCGCATTACAGTGCAAAGCACAAAAGTCGCAGATATCCTAACCTACCCTTACATAACCTAACGCAATATACGGAGCCTCACTAATCATAACGTGCCGATACCAATATTGCTGGCCTTTCCAGAGCCAAGCTGATCATATTAGAGCACCGTAGAGCCCAGATACCACCGAGTAGCAGTGCACAGGACAAAAGTCAAAGTAATCCTCTCCTCACCTCATCAATTGTGACATACACGAACGTAACATAAGTCACACTAACTTGCCGCGACCGCTATTGCTGGCCTCCAAGGGGCAAGTAGAACATAGTAGAGCACAGTAGAGTGCAGAAGTCGACCGAATAGCAGTGTATAGCACAAAAGTCACTGCTATCCAGCCTTAAACAGGCTAAACGTAACGTCACCAAGCGAAGCCTAAGTCAACCTAACGTCGCGAGACCACTACTGCTGCCCCCGCAAGAGCTAAGCAGCACATATTAGAAAGGTGTAGAGAGCATAGGTCAACAGAATCGCAGTGCACAGCACAACAGTCGAAGCTACCCCATCCTAACATAGCCACACGTAACGTAACCGAACGTAGATCTACTCAATCCTACGTGATGAGATCACTATTGCTAGCCTCTTCAGAGCCAAGCAGGATGTACTAGAGCACAGTAGAGCGCTGATATCCACCGAATATCGGTGTATAGCGCAAAAGTCAAAGCTACAACCTCCTTACATGGTCAATCTTGGTATGACCAAACGTAAAGTATCACAGCCTAGGGCGCCATTAGAGCCAAGCAAAGTATAGCAGAGCAATGTAGGACGCTGATATCGACAGAGTAGCAGCTTATAGCGCAAAAGTCAAAGCTATCCCCATCAAATCTAACCAAACCTAAAATTGCCTTACGTACCATGGCGCAACCTAACGTGCCGAGAGCATTATTCCTGGCGTCCACAGATACACGCAACGTGCGATATCACTCTGAAGAGCGCAAAAGCCCATAGAATAACATTGTGCAGCACAAATCTCGAAGCTATCCTAACCTAACACATCGTTACCTATCATATCCAAACGTAATCTGGCGTAACCGAACGTTCCACGAACGCTATTTCTGGCATTCCGAGATTCGAGCAGAGTTTAGTAGAGCATTGTACGGCGCGGAAATCCACCGTGTAGCAGTGTGTGGCTCAAAAGTCAAAGCTATCCTATCTGGACCTAACCAAATGTAGCATAACCGAACGCGACATAACTATCCATAACGTGCCGAGACCACGGCTCCTGGCCTCCCTATAGCAGAGCAGTATATACTAGAGCACTATAGAGCGCGGAAATCCTACGAATAGTGGAGTATAGCATAAAAGTCACAGCCATCCTCACAAAACATTACATAACGAAACATAACCAAGCGTAACTTAACCCACCCAAGCGTGCCACGACCACTATCACTGGCCTTTCCATAGGCAAGCAGAGAATAGCAGAGCAATGCAGACCGCAGGTATCGGCCGAACAGCAGTGAATAGCACAAAAGTCAAAGTTACCCTAACCAAAACTATTCCAACGTGGCCTAACCAATCGAAGCGTTACGTAACCTATCGTGACGCGACCTCTTTTACTGTCATACCCGGAGACAATCTGTGTGTGATAGTGCAGAAGTCCATAGAATATCAGTGTGTCGCACAGAAGTCAAAGCGATACTAACCTAACGCAACGTACCCTATTCAAACCAAACGAACTCTGAATCAACATAACGTGCGGCGACCACAATTGTTGGCCTGCCGATCGTCGAGCAGAGTATGCTAGTGCAATGTAGAACGCAGGAATACAACGAAGTGCAGTGTGTAACACAAAAATCTAAGCTGCCCTCTCATAGCCTAACCAAGCGTAACATAACCAAGCGCAATATATCTTAGTCTAAGGTGCCGAGAACGCTATTACTACCCTCCTCAGAGCTAAGCAGAACGTATTAGAGGAGAATAGGGCGCAGAAATCCACAGAATCGCAGTGCATACTACAACAGTCGATGCTACCATAACCTAACGCAGCCAAACGTAACAAAACCGAACGTAGCCTAGCTCTACCTAACTTGCCGGGAACACTATAGCTTGCCTCTCCAGAGCCAAGCGGAATATAATAGAGCAAAGTAGACAGCACTAATCCACCGCTTTACAGTTTACCGTACAAAAGTTAAAGATACCCAAACCTAACGCAACAGAACGTGACATAACCAAACGTTACATAGCACATCCTAACGCGCCTACACCACTACTGCTTGCCTCCCCATCGACAAGCAGAGCATATTAGAGGAGAGTAGATCGCAGAAGTCCATTAAATGACAGTTTGTAGCACTGAAGTCAAAGATATCCTAACCTAACCCAAACAACCCTAACCTAGCCAAAAGTAACTTAACGCAACCTAACACGCCGGGGCGACTTTTCCGGGTGTCTCTAGAGCAAAGTAGGTAATATTAAATCACAGTAGAGTGCAGGATTCCACCGAATATCAGTGTATAGCGCAAAAGCCAAAGCCATCATGACCAAACCTGACCTAACCTAAAATTACAATACATGGAATAACTAAACCTAATAAGCTGAGACCCCTGTCGCTATCCTCCCCAGATCCATATAGAACACATTAGAGCACAGCAGGGCGCTGATGTCCACCGGAAAGCAGTGTGAAGCACAAAAGTCAAAGCTATCCGATCGTAATCTCGCCAAACCTTACCTCGCTAAACGTGCCACGACTCAACCTAACGTGCCGCGACTACAATTCCAGGCGTCCCAGGGTGCAAGCAGAGAGTGATAGCGCACAGTGGTGCGCAGAAGTCCATATAATTGCAGTGCATATCACAAAAGTCAAAGGTAACCTATCCTATCCTATCCAAACGTAACGCAACCAAACGTAGCCTAACACGACCTATCGCACCGCGGCCACAGTTTCAGACACCCCAGAGCAAAGCAGAGCATATTACATCACAGTAAAGCGCAGAAATACACCGCATTGCATTGTACAGCAGAAAAGTCAAAGCATCCCTTGTCAAACCGCACCTAACCTTACCTAACCAAGCGTAACGTAACAAAGCCTAACGAGCTGCGGCCACCATATCTAGCCTGCACAGAGCAAAGCTGGGCATATCAGTGCGTGGTAGAGGGCGGGAAAGCACTGGATATCAGTGCATAGCGAGAAAGTCAATACTACCATATCCAAACTTATCGTTACCTATCCTAACCGAACGTAACATATCTCAATCTACCGTGTCACGAACACCATTGCAGGTCTCCAGAGAGTCGAGCAGAGTACAGCAGCACGATATAAAGCACAGAAATCCACCGGACAGCAGTACATAGCGCAAATCCTAATCAAACTTATACTAACCAAGCCATGCCCAACGTAGCATAGCTGAACCAAATGTGTCAGGGCCATTATTGCTGGCCTCCCCGGCAACAAACACGACATATTTGAGCACAGTAGAGCTCAGAAATCCACCGGACAGCAGTGTATGGCACAAAAAGTAAAGGTATCCTTTCCAAACCGAACCAATCGTACCATACCCGAATGTAGCTCAGCACAGAGTAACATGCCGACAACACAGTTGCTGTCCTCCCCAAGCCAAGCTGAGCATGTTAGAGCGCGGTAGAGCGCAGATAGCCAAAGATAACGCAAACTGCCTCAAACGAGCTTAACCTAACCAAACTAAGAATGACTAAACCTAAAGAGACGAGACACCTTTTGCTGGCCTCCCCTGAGCCAAGCAAAACATATCAGGGCCGACTAGATCGCAAAAATACACCGAACGGCAGTGTGTAACACAAAAGTCAAAGCCATCCTAACCAAACCTATCCAATCCTAAACTAAGCAAACGTAAGATAACACAACCGATTGTGCGACGAACGCCAATGCTGGCCTCCCCAGAGTCGAGTACAGTACAGTAGAGCAATGGAAGGTGGAGCGCAGAAGCCAATAGAATGGGAATGTATGGCAGAATAGTCAAAGCTATCCTGACCTAACCAAGACTACCCAAACCTAACGAAGCGTAACATAACTTAACCTAACTTGCCGAGACCACTATTTCTGGCTACCCCAGAGCCCTGCGGAGCATACTAGAGCAAAGCAGACCGTAGAGAATGACCCCACTGCCGTGTATAGAGCAAAAGTCTGTGACATGCTGACTAATCCTAGCACAACCTGACATAAACGAACATAACATAACCCAAACAAACGTGCCGCGACCACTACTGCTGACGTCCCCGCAGGCAAGCATACGCTAGAAGTGCAATGCAGTGCACTGGTATCGACCGGATAGCAGTGTATAGCACAAATGTCAAAGCTATACTAACCAAACCTTTCCGAATCTAGCCAAGCCATCAGTAACGTGACTCAACCGTGCGTGGCGAAACCACCATTGCTAGCCACCGCAGAGCAGAGCAGAATTTACTGGAGCACAGTAGAGCGCAAGGAGCCACTGCATTTCTGTGTGTAGCAAATGGGTGGAAGGTATCCTAGCGCAACATGTCCAAGCTGAACCTAACCGAGCGCAGAACAACTAAACATAAGTTGCGGAGAATACAATTGCTGGCCTACCCAGAGCCAAGCAGAGCATATTTGAGCAGCGTAGAGCGCTGAAAACCAACGAGCAGCAGTGTGTAGCCTGAGAGTCAATGCTATCCCATCCTAACCTAACCAAACGTGATATAACCAAAGGTAATCTAGATAAAACTTACGTGCAGCGACCACTACAGCTGCCCTCCCCAGAGACAAGCAGAACAGACTAGAACATAGAAGAGCGCAGGAATCCACCGAATTGCAGTGCATAGCACAAAAGTAAAAGCTATTCTATCCAAACATAGCCTAACCTTACGTAACTGAACACAACATAACTAAACCTAACACAAAGCGGCCGCTCTTTCTGGCCCCCACAGAGCAAAGCAGAGCATATTAGGGCACAGCAGAGAGGAGAAATCCACCGAAAAGCAGTATCTAGCACAAAAGTTAAAGGTACCCTACCCCAGCCTATCGCAACTGCACCAAGCGTAACCAAGCTCAACCTGACGTGCCGCCACCACTATTGCTGGCCTCCACAGATGCAAGCGGAACACTTTAGAGGAGAGTAGAATGAAGAGATCCATATAATCGCAGTGTTCGTCAGGAAAGTCAAAGCTACTTAAGCCTAACCGAAACCAGCAGGAGATAGCCAAACATAGCCTAACTCCGCCTAACGTGCGTAGACAGCCATTGCTGCCCCCCAAGAGCCGAGCAGGACATACGAGAGCACAGTGGAGCGCTGAGATCCACCGAATAGCAGTATACAGCAGAAAAGTTAGAGCTATCCTTGCTAAACGTAACATAATCCAACCTAACCGAACGTAGTATGACTCATCATAATGTGCCGAGACCAACCTTGCTGGCCTTACCAGAGCCAAGCTGAGAAAGTTATAGCACTGCAGGGAGCAGAAATCAGCCCAACAGCAGACAGTAGCACTAAAGTCAAAGCCATCATCTCCTAACAAAACCAACCGTAACATTACCAAACGTTACGCAACCCAACATATCGTTCCTCTACCACTATGGCTGGCCTTCCCAGAGTCAAGCGGACCACGTAAGTGGAGAGTAGAATGCAGAAATGCATATAATCATTCTGT